>NC_080835.1:28179472-28479472 GCF_030435755.1 Ochotona princeps | reverse complement strand
ATAATTCTTCCTGGTCCCTCAATGTTGGTAGTAAACCCCTATTATGTAGAATGTATGAGTGAATGAAATTGAAATGGCTTTGTGGTTTCAAAAATAGTAAGGTTTAGGTAATGGAGATCTTAGAAAAAGGACATACGTTTTGACAAGAGAAAAATAACTTATCTTCTTATGATGATAATGATTGGATCTTCCTCTCACAGGAACTTTTAATTAGATTTAGAAATAGGAACAAGTAGTATTTGCTTTGAGACATACAAGTCTTGACTCGTTTTCCCATTAGCATCAAAATTATTTCAGAATTAAAAGTTTGAAATACATGTATCACTGGCACCATTTTATCAATAGGTTTCATAATTCAAATTTCTTAAAAAGTGGTAGTGTCTGTTGTGTTCCAGCATTGAAAATTTTGCACTGTATTTTGATGTATTATGGCTACAAAATTTAACACAAACTCAGTAACTCTAAAGAAATTTTCTATTTCCACAGACTGGGAGACCAGAAATCCAAAATTACTGCAGTTGGGCTCAAATCAGGGTGCTGGCAGGGCTGCACTCCCTCTGCAGGTGCTCAGGGAGTTTGTTTCCTGAGAACAAACTGGTGGTGGCTGGCTTTGCTTGCCACATCACTTCAGTCTTCAAGGAGAGCATCTTCATATCCTGCTCTTCGCTGTATGTGTCAAATCTGTCTGCCTGTTTCTTAAAGAACACTTTGATTTTGGAGTAAGTCCCTCTGGATAATCGCCTCATTTCATGATCTTTCCCTTAATCCTGTCTGCAGATTGCCTTTTCCTGAGTTAACGTTTACACCAAGCAGGATTATGACTTGATATCTTTAGGGGCCATTGTCAGCCTGCCCCATTTTATTTTGGAAGCAGCTGTCCACAGATTGGATTGAGGTGTCCAGCACACTAGTGACATATATATTTACGTATTATAATTGCTGTTTCTAAAGTGAAATATAGCTATTTAATGGACATTATAGAATAATGCTGAATTCTAGTGGTGTAACTGAATAGATTTAAAAGCTACTTTTTTAGATAGCAAACAAAAATGGCCAAATCAAGGAAGAAGATTGAATTATGCTTTGACTATCAGAATTAATATGTGACTCATAGTAAAATTTAGCCAGATATTTTAGTTTGGGTTTAGTTTCTAAACTAAAAAAAAAATAAGTGTAGGACTTTCTTAGATGATTAGGCCTGATCTTTTCTATTTGTTAGGCCAGGCAGACATTAAGTACAGGCCTGGTGGAAGTTTAATGTGTGCTCCCACTCTGGACCTTTGGAATGATTTCTCCAAGGCTTTGCCGAAACTGTAGCTTACATGTGTGCAGATGGCAGATTCCAGTACCGTGAGTAGCATTGATGCACATGATCTCGTACGAATGGATCAGATACTGAACTTTAATGCAGCCAACTCTATTTTGACTTTGGCATGCTGCTTGAGTATCCCTAATTCAGCGATTACCAAAATTTCTGTATGGGAACAACATTTTCAGTACCATTTGGTAAATTATAACCAAGATGAAACAATAGAGCCCCAGTTTTCTTTCTTTCTTTTTTTCTTTTGCACGCTCCCTTTTTTTCTCTTCTTCAGCCATTTTTTTGAATTAGTTTAAATATCTGATTGTTGATAATTGATGAATTGGGTATGGCAGGGTAAGTAGTTTGCAGAAGGGAAAGTAGGAGTTTAATTTTTACTGTTGCCCTCTCGCAGCGTGTATGATGTTTACCAGTTCTATGTAACCAAATATCCCATTGCATTTTGCTTGTTTCTAAGGATCATCAGTAGTGTGGCAAAATTAAAAGCAATACCCTGTGATCTAATTAAAATTTGTGTACTTTATGGATTCTTTATTAGGAATTGAAATAATTTGGTTTTATGTTACTTGCTACAATTATTGAGTAATTTTGGCCTTAAGTACTTGTATAATAAAAATGGTATGTTATATGTAGTTTTTCATGCAATTTGAATTTCTATAAAGCAGCCAATGAAATCTTTTTTTATTATATAATTTATTGAAGAGTACATGAATGCCACATTATTGTGACTTGAACTGCTGATATCGATGGCTACTTGTCTGTTTTATAAAAACTCGAGGGTTGGTGCTGTGGCATAGTAGGCTGTCTTTGAGTGTATCACCAGTATTCCCTGTGGGTCCTGGTTCTGCCCCACTTCTGGTCCAGCTCCCTGCTTGTGGCCTGGGAAAGCTGAACAGAGGATGGTTCAAGTCCTTGGAAGCTCCTGGCTCCTGGCTTTGGATGAGCTCAGCTTGGTCACTGTGACTGCTGGGGAGGGAACCAGCAGGTGGCAGATCTCCTTTCTGTGTCTCTCCTTCTTTCTATAACTCTGCCTTTCAATTAAAAATAAAATATATATTTAAAAAATTTTGAAAAAAAGTACAAAGTAACTTTTCTGTGTGCCTATGCTTTTGAAATTAAAATGTTTTGTAATCTGTGTGATGAAACTTTCAGAATAGTTACTGTTTAAAATATCGTATAAAAACTATTCCATATAAAATTCTATGTAGTAATTTCAAATGGTTTCCTGTTTAGTTAAAAAGTGGAAAAAAAATACACGTCCGAGTGTCTGATGTGGTTAACCCAGATTATTTTTAAATCAAATATTCATCAGTTTAGATAACCTTTCCTTATTTGTGTATGTTATTGAGAAACTAACAGCTAAAAAGCAAATGATGATTTTAAAATTCTTAGGTACAAAGGAAGGACCAAAAGAGAAAAAAAGGAAAGGGTCGGTACAAGTAAAGTATCCAGTAAGCCACGTATACATTTTTAGGGCTGAGGAAGATGGAAAGCATTTTTAATATTAGGTACATTCTTACCTAGCTAATTTTGTGGTGTAAATTTCATAAAGACAACCTAATAATCCCCTTGTAATGATGTCTTGAGGCAAGCACATTATATAAAGGCAAGTTTCAGGCGCTGCAAAGTTTGTGTTCCTCTCTTTTCGTGTCCTGCTTATCTGCACGTACCTGTTTCTATTTGTGTTAGTCATCCTCTCTAGGTAAATCGTCCATGAGACCAATGATTCCATGAGCAAATTATCCAGAAAATGCTGTCTTTGCACGTTGTGACAGATCATGTCACTGGTAGATTTACAGCTATTCCAATGGTCTAATTAACCTGGCAGTCGCCTGTGCCCAACACTGTTGACTTACTGCCTCAGCATCTTAGTTTTGTTCCTCTTGTTACCTTTTCTCTTTACTGACACTCAGATTTGCAGTGGTGACTCCCCCGCCCTTGTTTTTAGCTATCTGTCCTCAGCTTTGTACTCACCACTCCTTATTTTTGATTGGCAGTATCATCCAGATAAACAGAATACAGATGTTCCAGCAGGAACAGTGGAGGAATGCTTACAGAAGTTCATCGAAGTTGATCAGGCATGGAAGGTTCTAGGGAATGAAGAGACAAAGACAGAGTATGACCTGCAGCGCTGTGGTAGGTACCTGGCTCCAGGGCCGCGGCCATGGGCATCATCTGAAGCACGATATGCAGCCATTTGACTGCCCAGTTATTACCAGCTTTTCTCCTCCATGCCAGCCTTGTTTGTTTGTTTACTTTCGTATTTATTTCAGCCTTGCCTGATTATTGTGTATCCTTTGAGAAGTTAAAAAAATACTAGGATACTGCTTCTTGTGCAGCCATAAAAGCTACTTTCCGTAACTACTGAAAAATGTTTAATTATGTGTTCCTAACTAGTAGATTTTGTATTTGCATTAAATTTCTGTACACATTGAAATTCTAGTAGTATTTCTAAGACTGCGATATAAATGACCTTCTAAAAGAAGGCACTGTGCAAGTTCTGTCCTACACTCTGCTGCACTGTACTCTGTCATAACAATGTAAGGCGCTCTGCTGCCTTTGCGCTTGTTTTTAGGCTGGACTTCATGATATCTCCAGAATAAACTATTCTACATAAGATTGCTGTAAATGATACTTAGGGATGCACATTGTTTAAGCAGCCTTAAAAGCAATTTCTTGTATGCTTTTCAGAAAATAGCTTCTTAAAACTGTGACAAGCTGTTGTGAGAAAGAAAGGGAGAAATGTAGGTCAGGTTTGTCACACATGGACTGCAGTTACACGAAGTGATAGGCTGTCTTTCAGCACTGGCCTTGGGACAGGAATCCCTCAGCCTTCTGTTTGAACCTTCAATGTGCACCATACATGCTAATGGGGGGAGTCAATAAATCAGTCACAGCCTGTGGGGGAAACACTCTCTCCAACAGCGTGGCAGCCTCGGCATTGACTGGGATGTGCGAGTAAAAGCTTGCTGTCTCTGCAGCTGACTGTGGAATCCTATCACAGACTCTACAAGGGCACACCGTCAGACCTCAGAATGATTTTAAGGCACTTCCTACAACAGTTATGAAATTTTGATTTGAGAACAGGCTTTATTGTTTAAGTACAGCCCTCTGGGAGAAAACCAGTGATATTTGTTGAACATCCGAACGGTGTTGTATGGATAAAATGAATTATTTTTTATAGACAGTGTCTGATATCTTTGTGTGTAAAGATATAAGCAGTTTGTATACTGCAGTATCTGTTCTAATCAGTCATGTAGTCATAATTCCAGGGAGCACCAAAGGTCTTCTGTTTTCTAAAGCTTTTTGAACATTTTAAAAAAATATATTAAAAGCCATTGTAAAAACTACATTGATTTTTTCAAATATGGCCTGGATATTAAGCTCTAGTTCTATTTGGTACTTCAAAAATTTCGTGGAAAATGAACTTTTGTTTCATTTTTGTAGAATGGAAACTATGCACAGATCCAGTGTAAAAGCATGTGAAAGTGATGATAATAACACACGTTGTATGTGCAAGTAACCTGTGTTTGTTTCTAAGGCCACCAAATTCTGGTGGAGGTGATTTTGGCACTTGTTTACCAGTCTCCACCAAGTGTGGTGCCAGTGTGCTTACCATGAAAGTATGTCCTAGGGGCCAGCATTGTGATGCTACAGATTGACCTGCCACTTAGGACATTGGCATCCCATATCAGAGTGACCATTCTCCCGGCTTCTCTGCTTCTGATGAGGTTCCCTGCTGGTGTATCAGGGAAGGCAGCAAAAGGGGGCCCAAGTACTGGGCTCCTTTCACCCACCTAGGAGGTGAGGATGGAGTTCCTGGTCCTGGCTTCGGCCTGGCCCAGAGCTGGCTCTTTTGTCCATTTGAAGAGTGAAGCAACAGATGAAAGACCTCTTTATATCTGTCTCTCTGCCCTCCCCCCACCACCTTTCAAAGAAAAAAAATTAAATCTTAAAAACTAACTAAATAAAATAAACAAAAGCTACGTCCTGAAGAGGATACGGTATATGCTTATAGTTTCACTTATCTTTTCTACCACGCCACAGTCTGTGTACTACCAAGAACATGTTAGGGAGATTGACTAGAAGCCTGCTGTTGGAAGAGAAATGGTACAGGGAGAGGTCAAAAATCATAAAATATTCTCTGTTACTTGGAGATATGGAAAGGTATAACAGAAAGAGAAACAAATAGCACAGAATTATAGATGAGCATAGACTTACGTGGAAGGATTTTGAGACATGTTAGAACAAATAATCAACATATTAAAAAAATTCTCTTTGAGAAGTCTTTGCAACTTTGAATTTATTTTCAGTTTTGAGACCTTGGTTTCAAATTTTTAAATAATTATGACCCCTGCATCACAGAGGACTTTTGCAGGTCATTGAAATCTAGACACATCAGCTACACTGAGAGTTGGGTCTGATTCATGATTAACATAAGCAACTTAGAATTTATATGTCAGGCCCAGTGCGGTGGCCTAGTGGCTAAAGTCCTCACCTTGAACACGCCAGGATCCCATACGGGCGCCAGTTCCAATCCAGGCAGCTCCACTTCCCATCCAGCTCCCTGCTGTGTCTGGGAAAGCAGTTGAGGACAGCCTGAAGCCTTGGGACCCTGCACCCTTGTGGGAGACCTGGAGGAAGTTCCTGGCTCCTGGCTTCAGATTGGTGCAGCATTACAATCACTTGGGGAGTGAATCATTGGATGGAAGATCTTCCTCTCTGTCTCTCCTCCTCTCTGTATATCTGACATTGCTGTAAAAATTTAAAAAAAATTTTATATGTCGGTTTGCCTAGTAAATTCCTCAGATACTTATTGAATTGAGCTGTTCTAAAAGGATGTAGAAATACAGCTTTGCTTGCCATTTTAGTTCTACACATTTATGTACTGATTTTTTTTTTAAGATACTGTGTTTTAAAGGGAGAGTTACACACAGGCACACACAAATATACAGAGCATGAGATACAGAGAGAGAGGTCTTCCATTGGCTGGGTCACCCCCCGAAGGACTGCCACAGCCTGGGCTGGCCCAAGTTGAAGCCAAGAACTGCCCATGTCTTCCCTGTGGGCATCAGGAACTTGAGCACTTGGGCTGTCTTCCTCTGCTTTCCTGGGCACATTGGTAGGAAGTTGGATGAGAAAGCAGCCAGCTCTCAAATCTGCACTCATATTGGATGCTTGGTTACAAGTGGCATTTTAACCCTCTATACTGCGATACAATGCTGTCTCCTTAATATTATTATTATTATTTTTACCAGAGGCTACAAATAGGAAGAATGAATGCTTTGTTTCAATTTTAAATGGAGGTTGGCTTGGCATTAGGTACATGTCTCTTATCTAATTATAACTTGCTGCTTTAAGTCTTTTATGTTTTTGAAAATCTTATAACAAGCCTACTTTCATATTGTTATTTCTTTTTAACATGATTTCTTCCTCTTCAGTAAATTGCTCCTCAAAACAAGGAAAATAAACTTGAACTTTTTTAATGGTGAGGATTTAGATTTGATAGAAGGCAAACCTTTGAGAGTGTTAATTTGTTAAAGACCAGGATAGGTTACCAAGAGAGAGAATTTGTTATAACCAGGTCAAAGCACTCTTTTTTTCTGGGTCACCCCCTGGGGATATGGAAATAGCTTTGTTGTACAGAACTCTTCTTACATGTGGTGATAGTTCATTGTAAAACTTTCTTTTCATTAGGATATGCTTCAAATATGTTTGTTTCCTATTCACAATTAACTTGCAGTATAAAATAAATGGGCCCTGGTATCCTTGGAAGCATGTAGAAGATGCTTTCTTTGCTGATGTTGCATGCTTTCTCAGATCTCACAGCCAAGAGTTAGTGTTCTATTGTAATGAAAGCCTCATCAATACTGCCCACAGCCATTCGCCTATGGAAAAGACAATTTAATTCAAAGAAAAGGAGTGCTTGAAATTCATATTTCTTTGCTTCTGCAAAAAAAAAAAATTGTGAGATGGGTTCTTTGTAATACAGAAGAAACAGTCTAGGGCAGAAAACTTCAAGTAAAATAGGTCAGATTGTTTTTTCTCACTCATTTCCACTGCTGTGTTCTTTAGTAGCTATTTTAGGATATGTTGACCTGATGGAAGAAAAACAAATGAAAGAAAAGGATAATAATATTCAATTCACAGTCATTACACATTTCAAAAAGCAGTGTTAACTAAAGAGTTTAAACAGTTATTTTCAGTTGGCATATTTCTCTTATTGTTTCTAAGGATACTTGCAAGGGTTATTTCCTGAATCCCCTGAAAGGGATACAGTTATTCCAGGTTATGCTTTGGAAAACACAGGATTAAGTGCACACATGAACAATATCTATTGAATAGGTTTTGGTATCTTTATAAATCTTATGGGAAATTTCCTCATAGATTAAAAAAAACATATCAGAAGTATATCATGGGAAAATAGTAAGGATCATGGTTCCACAAATATAGCTGCTATCTTAGTGTCTAACAGTGACACAACTTATGAAATTGAGTTACTTCTAGATGACCTAAAGAGGAACAAACCTTCACATGGGGTAAATCAGCCTAAGAAATGTTTTTCAAAAATGAGATTTTGTTGAAAAAATCCTTGTTGATATTATATATTAAGGTATTGGTCCAGTTTTAGCGAATTGTTTTGATAATGTGGAACCCTCATTCTCCACAGTCAGTCAATTACTTGGATACGTAAAACAGCCTAACACAGAAGTGGCCTGCCTTTTTGCCTTAGCTAGATAAAATAACAAATAAGTTTTAGTGTATAATTTACAATTCATTTCATCCCTTTTTTAAGACAAATACCTATGAATATAAAATAAACAAGTCTTGTACCAAATGAGGGACATATCATAAAACCTCATCAATATGTATATGTCATATATCTGAATCAGTAAATAATTTTTTACAATGACAATTGTTCCAGCAAAGTGTAAGAAGGACTGATTAACTCCAGAAGAAGGGAAACAACGTGTTTGAAATGTAGAAAATATATGAATTTGGGTTAACCATGACTTAAGACCAGGAGATGTATAAATTATGTCCTATAGCTGACCCTTAGAAAATATTTGTTTGTCAGGTTAGAGTTTCCATTTATGGTCATATTAGTATTTCCATTGATTCTAGGAATTTCAAAATTGGCTGTAAAAATTTGCTTCAGGTAAAGTGTGGAGATAAGCATCATGGGGTATGTTTTTTTGGTGACCGTTTCTGGGAAAAATAAGTACATGAAATGATGCAGAAAATCCATCTAGACAGTTGGGGACTGGCATTATCCTGAGAGGAGGAGAGAGCATACAGAATTCTTTGTGTGAGGGCCCCTTTGCCCCATCTTATTTGTCACATGAAAATTACTACTCATATTATTTTACCTGTGTTTGCATGCGAACAACTGTTTCTGTAAGGAAAATGTATTTTAAGGTAATTTCTCATTGATTTTGAATAAAATTTTGATATACTTCAAATAATGCTATAGAAACCTGTTGACAAGATCACAGTTGTAATTTTGAAAGCCAGTTTGAGCTTTTGCAAACTTTTGGTTTTCTACTTTTTTTTTTCTTTTTAATTTCTCCTTGATGAGGACCTGTTAAACCAAAGGGTCTAAACCCAATGGGTCACCTTTCTTAGTGCTTATTTTTTCATCAGACTTGAAATCTGGGTTTCAAAGTACACTCTAGTTACTTCTACATTTCTATATTCATAGGAATGAATCAGAAATACTGATGACTTCTTTTTCAGTGTGTTTATTTTTCTTCTGTGATCATTTTACTCTCAAAGTAAACTACCACAGTAGTATCTTCCCGGATAATAACCAATCTAGATAATTTCATAGCTTCACGGGCCTTGGCTTCTCGGCTTTCTTCCAGTCTTTTACATTCTGGTTGACTTGGCTTTCTTTCTCTAAGAACATTCAAACTCTCCTCTCTCCCAACCACAGTACATTCCCATTCACCTAGAATTTAAGGGGGAAAGAAGATTTTAAGCTTGTCAGCATTACATTTTTTTCCAGCTTCATTGCCTACTACAAGCCTGAAGTGAATTTGATCTTCTGGTTCATTTAGGGGCTGCTGGTCACAGTTGTTCATCATGTTTGTCGTTACTAATAACACCCCTCTTCCCAACTCTTCACAGCTTACTCTATCCAAGGCCCGCTGCAGGCCCCTGTCTTCCAGCACCCTCCATCCTCCAAAACCTGAATATTTCTAATCCATCACCATTTCTACCCTCCGAATTTAATTCACAAAACTAATTACTTTGATATTTTTCCACTCTGGTTTCTGTCTTTTGGTTCTGTGTTTGATACGTTGGGAGGATTAAAAAAATTTTTTGTAGCTTTGTTGACAGTTTCAGTGGAACAAGCAATTAGCAAAGTGAAAACTTGATAGCGCTGATGTGTGTCCAGAGGAGGGCCTTTCTGTGCTATGCAACTAGTCAGGCAGCGGTTTTCATTGGTTTTCTTCTGGTCTAATAAATACTGATCAATACAGACATTATGAGATAACAGATTGGAATAGCTGTCATTTGTGATAACTGTTTTCTAAACATTGTTTAATAAACTTCTGAGGCAGGCATTAGCGTCTCTGTTCTAGAGAAAGTAAGGCTCAAAGAGATTAAGGAATTTGAGTAAGGTCACAAAGCTAGTAACTGATAGCGGGGGGATCCAAAGCCATTTTCTCTGCCTCTTAATCACTGTGATAGGCTTTCAGTTTTTGTATGGTTGTGTAAGTCTGCGATTTCTGGTTCCAGTAGCAGAGATGAGGCATTTCTGAGGGTCAGGAGAGGAGACCACACCTGTTCCTGCTGTCACCCAACCTGTGAAACAAGGAGCTGTTTCTGTTTCGTTTGGTACCTTTCCTCAGCGCTGCACTTACATCTAGTTTCTAAAAGCTCATGGACCTTTAAGTTGATAGTTAAGCTCCAAGTGTTAAATTTTTCTTTAATATGGAAAGCCTTGTAATTGTAACTCATTAATTTCATCTGGGAAGATTTCAAATTAAATGTTGCCTGATTCTAAATAACTGGTCACAGTAAGTACATTTCTAGGAACAGGGGTATAGTAAGAGCAGATTACCTTGAGTTACTTCCTACATGAAAAACTTTAACAGTATATAGTGAAATGATTTTCAAGAATGAATTGGTTTATAAAATTACATTACCTTGTTCTAAAACAGCAAAATAGCTAACCCTGATGGGAAATGCTGCTGTTCTAACTCCCACACAGAGGTCTGCAAGGTTTAAACTCTGTTTAACATTTGAAATGGCATAAGAACAACTACAGTGAACTCATTGCCAAGTGATGTGATGATGGCAAGGTGAGTAACCTGGCCTTGACTGCCCCGCAAGAATAGTATGGGCAGAGCTGCAGATGGACTTGATGTTTTGGCTTTCAGCTGAATGAAACTTAAATATCTCAGCCATATGAATAAAGTTAAAATTCCTGTTCTCTGTAAATTTAGTTCATGTTTTTATAGTTTTTTTTTTGAATTGTAGCCACAGTTGGAAAACATTTCCTGGGATTAGAAGTGTCATTATTTAGACATTAAACAAAGAGTTGTTTTAGAAATTTTACTATCATTAGGAGGAAGTGTAAAAGACTGGAATCCCATTGTCTTGTAAGAAGTAAGAAATATTTATTGATTCCCAAATGGAGCTGAAAAAAACCTTTCCTCTTTTAGAAAGTTGTGAATGACCCAGCGAGAGCTCTAGTAAGCTTTACTGAACCAAGCTGCTAATAGTTATTTAATGTTATTCTTCAGTGTGAAAGAATCTCCGTAGATTTTCCTTTTAATCTCTTTGAATTGCAGGCTCATAAACCTCTCTGATGAGCCCTGCCAGTGTTTTCTTAGATCCCACTGTTGAGACAATGGAGCCGCAGAATTCTTTCACCTCTTGTTGTCAGACAAATCCAATAGAACACAAGGTCAGAAGGGCTGATACTTCTAAAGGTTGAAAGATTCTTTTTCAAGTAACCACATAAATTATTTGATTTTAGCATTATATTCCTGAGAAACCTCTCTAATGCACTGCTTTGCGAATGTAGCTCGATTTTGCATTATATTTTGCAATTTGAATTTGCGAACACACAACGCAGGATGTTCTAAGGTACCTTAGAAAAAGTTGAACCGATTTCCTGCAAAAGACACAGGAATCATGTCATGTCATTGGACTCAAGATAGAGTATACCAAATAGCTCTTACAATGCTTTTGCTTTCTAAGTGGCTGTAGCTTGTTTGTCTGAAGTAGTTTTCGCCATAGTGAAACCAAAATTCCAGATTTAAAATCTTGAATAGGATCCCTTAATTAAATCAATAAGTAAGTTTAAATCTCAACATTTTTAGTAGTCATGTTAACTGCAGGACTTTTGAGATAGCAGTTGTATCATATTTCCATGCCATGAGCAAAAATATTTATAATATGTAATACTACAAAATTAACTTATGTTTTGAAGTTGCCCTGCCTGAGTAGCCAGTTAACAACGCTAATTACAAGGTTCCTGTGAGTTACTTTGAGTAGATGAGGAAGAATTACGTTTTCTAATTATAACCACAATGGTAGACAATCAGAGATTATTGTTTAAAAGGACAGAAAAAAAGAAACTACAAAAAACATTGGTTGGTTTGTGCTCCTTGCTTGTAATTGCACTGGGGGTTAGAAGGAGGAGGGAATTTGCTGTTGCCTCATCCTTGGACACCTGCCTCTCAACAAAGGCTCTTGGTTACCCCCCACCGCCCACATTTAGGTTCACCTTTTGCTTGTATGTACCCTGTCTGCTCATTATACAGTTCTCCAGGGATCCAATTTTCCTCAGAGTTAATCACCCCAGCCTTTTTGAGAAGTTGGTTAAATTACGGTCCTTTCAAAGAATACCCTTTCTTATGACAGGTTTCTTTCCTGTAACTTTTCTATTATTGTATCTTATATTGTATTTCCATTTCAAAATGCAGCCATTAGAATTTCAACACATTCCAAATCTTTAAAACTTTTTATTGAAGCATAATAAACTTATGGAGAAATGTATATACTAAAGTGTATAGCTTGATGGATTTTCACAGCAAACACACGCACACACACTTAACTAGAAGGCTCCTCATGACTTTTCCCAACTCTCTAGTAGTTTCGCCATTTACATTTCATGTAATGGGAATCTTAATTATGTTAGCTAATTGATTTTTCAAACAAAATCCTCACAGTAACTTGAACTGTTGTATATAGTGTATTAAATAATTAGGTCAATCTACAGTTGTTTAGACAGCCACAGAATATGAGACAATTTTGATATACTGCTTTTAACTCTAACCCTGAGCACAAGGCACTAACCATTTTATGTCTGTTTTCCCTTTGACCAAGACATATACTCCAAGCAAATCTTTCAAACCAATAAATAGGCAGCTACTGTAAACCTCCTGTGCATAGAGAAAAAAGGAAAAAATACAGATGTGAGAGGCGTTTATTTTGAGTACTTCAAATTAATAGGACGCGTTCTGCAAAACATACTAACTAGGTGAGAATAACAGCAGCTTCCAGTGGAGAGGCAACTTGCTTGACATTTATATTTGGAAGTCATTTTTTTTTTCTTTTTTACATAAAAATGACATAGAATGTTTATATAAAGATTGTCTTTTTGTACAATTTGTTACAAATGTTCAAAATAGTTTAAGAAAGCTGATTCACACCGTCATTATCTTTGTCCTGCTTTCCTTTCATTGATTTTATAAATGAGGTCTTGGTAAGACATCCTGGAAAATAGGCAGCCACCCCCTAAACAGAATCTGTTGAGTGCCATGTGGTCCTGTTTCACAAATCTAAAGCAGTGGTTACCCATTTTAGCAAACTACCTTGATCCTTCTAGAAACTAAAAATTGTTAAGGCTTTTTTCCTCATCCATGAGACTTACACATTTTTAATGTTGTGAAAAACCGAGTGACACAGAGCAAGTATAGAATGTAGAAATGAAATTGCTGTGTCTTATTTAGAAATAACCATCTACATAAGATATTCAGCAGGCATTCCACTGGGCAAAGTCTTTATCTTTTGGTTTTAAGGAAAGTCTAATAGATTATTGGTACCCAGTAAATATGAAATAGTTTAATATTTGGCATAGCTTAATAGGAAAGCATGTTGAGTTCAAAATATTGTATAATCTTTTCATCTGTTTTAAAATTGTGTAACTCACCAATGAATTTGTAGCAGGCAATTATTAAATATAATTAAATTGCAGGCATTCATACATGGGAACAAAGGAAAGCATTCTCAGCCAGTGAGACAGCTGAAGAAAATTTCATTGGGGGTAGATTTCATGAGTTTATTTTTAAGCACTGACTTCTAGAACTGTATAGGCATACAGGAAATATAACATTCCTTTTAAGACAAGTACTTCCCATCCGCAGTTGCTTTCTTTCTCCTAAAGTGCTCTTACTTTAAGATATCATGCGTCTACTACCTATACCATACTGTTACTGAATGTAGGTGAAGTAGCATGCTTTCCTGGGCCTTCCATCTGTAGAGAAAAAACTTGGCTCAGGGAAACTGTTGTGTAGCATCAACAACAAAAAGTGTGCTGTGGGGTTACTGAACTAGTAAAGTTACTTTCCCTTTAAGTTACTTATTCTCCTGTTACAAGCAATTAAAGGTGGATGACTGTAGAAATGCTTTATTGGGTTAGTCTGTTTGAACCACCATAAAGAAATACCAGACTGTTTTAGATGTTGTAATGAAACACCATGTTTAACCAATATTTATTTCTGGTAATTGCGGAGGCTGGAAAGTCCAATGTCAAGAATTAAGCCATCTCTATTCCTACACCTGATCTTGGCCTTTTTCCATTCCTGATGAGGACCTTCTTCCTACCTGCAGACAGCTAGCTGTATTTTAGAAAGTGATATGTTTGGACTTCTTAGTTTAAATCAAATACGGTTAAAAGTGGTAGGTTGGAGCAGGTGATGGTGATGAAGTATATTAATCAGCTGCTTGGGAAGCCTGTATCCCAAAGCAAGAGTAAAAATTCAGATCCTGGTGTTCCACTTCTGATTAGCTTTCTATTGGTGTACCTTGGAAGGCAGAAGATGGCTCAAGGGTTTGGGGCAGCCACTCATGGGAAGCTTGGATGGAGTGGAGTTCTAGGCACCTCATTGTGACCAAGTCCAGTTCTAGTTATGGCAGGTATTTGGGGAGTGAATTTGTGGAAGGCAGATCTTTGTCACACTTTCAAGAAAATAAACATTTTAATTGGAAAAATTGGTAAGTTTTTAAATGATGTGTAAATTAGAATTATAAGAAGTCTGGAGTTGCCTCCTTAGCATTCTTCATGGGTAAAATTAAATTATTAAAATCATGTTGAATTTTATATTTTACAGAAGATGACCTAAGAAATATGGGACCAGTAGACGCCCAAGTTTATCTTGAAGAAATGTCTTGGAATGAAGGTTGGAATTTTTTGGTTTTGTTTCTCCTCCATGGAATTTTTCTCTGTCTGTTGTTTGGAGTAAAAGAATATATTAGGGATGTTTTTTATAGGGGGAAGCACCTCTCATGCAATATTTAGAATTTTATGAAGAAATAACAGCTTAGCTTTCTATATACATGAATATTTTTGCTTGGTCTAGTTTTATTAAGTTCATTTATTGATGTCTCCCTGTGTGACTAATTGCCAGAAATTTTGAGAGTCTAAGTGGCTGTTAGGGATATAAGGGATTTTGACCTTTGTTTTTAACCATGTTGTTGGTTTTTGTATTCTTCTGTGTATAATGAAATTACAGCAGATGATCTTCTCCATTCTTCTTTATGAGAATGATTCCTATGAGGATTCATTTTATTTTCCCTTTAGATGGCATATTAGTAAGCTTTTCATTACTTTAAGTTGTCTAAGAGGAGATTTTGGAGAAAGAACAGTTTATTTCATCTTACAGTCTGGAGGTTACAGTTCAGGATTCAGTGGTCCATAGACCAGTGGCCACTGGAGGCTGATCATGATGACCGGAGAACAGAGAACAACTAGAAAAAATTCAGAACTCAGATAATGTAAGCAGCTCTCAGAGGATGTGGTCCCAATGACCTAAAGACCTCTCCTCAGTTATTTCTTGGCCACCATTATTAGGTCAAGTCTGCCCCCTTAGTCCATCCAACCTTAATGTAAAGACCAAACTACATATCCCCATTATGTTCTGGGGAGACAAGTCCTACTCACCCCATAACAGAGTCATAATCAGGGCTTGGTTGATAATGTTCTACTTGTAGGATTGAATTTTCATGGTCTTTGTATTGTGTTAGTCATGTGTTGCTATTGCTATACTTTTAAGAAACATTAATGTAATTTCTCCATCCTTCTGATGATTCTCTTGTTATTCTGGTGAGAAATTAAGCTGGGGAGATAATTTTTCTTTTTTAATAAAGATTTATTTAAAGTGAAATTTTCCATCCATTACTTCACTCCCCAAATAATCACTGCAGCCAGAGGTGAGCTGAGCTGAAGACAGGAGCCAGGAGTTTCTTCCAGGTCTCTCACATAGTACAGAGGCTCAAGGGCTTGAGCCAGCCTCCAGTATTTTTCCCAGGCCACAGGCACAGAGCTGGATTGGAAATGGAGCAGCCAGGACTCAAACCGATGCCCGTAGGGGATGCCCATCCCTAGAGAAGATATTTTTTTCTAAATAGAAGTTATGAATACAACATAATGTCCAGTGTAAATGAAAGAAATTTTACCGTTTTCTAGAATTTTGTATACACTCTCATCCCTCTAATTTATTGTTTAGACTGAGCTATCCTTCCTGAAACCAGTAGTAGTTCTTTGATGGCAAATTCTTAACATAGTGCTCTTTGAAAGTGAATCACAGCCAAGCTGCTTTAAAGAATTATGCTCTTGCCTGTGTGGCCACTCTGCCTCCCACCACCCTAATTATCTAGAGTACAAATTCTTACTTTCTGTGAATAATTGAAAACTCTGAGGTTTTATGTGACTGGAGCTTGCATCGGTGCTGGCAGTTGCTTCAGAGCAAACAGGATGAGCTCCTGTTATTACAAGCTGGAGACACAGGTTTTTCACTTGGAATTTGTTATCAGGCACCTGACTCTAATTTCCTGCTAATGCAGACCTCGGAGGCACAGATGATGGCTCAGATGCGTTCCTCTCTCCACATGAGATATCTAGAAAGTGTTCCCCTGGCAGCTGGGTTTATTCCAAGCCCTGGCCATGGCAAACATTTGGATTGTGTTCCAGAAGTTCCCTGGTAATCTCACTCGTACTGTTTTGATATCTATCTCTTTAAAGAAGAATTCTTGCCATAGGAAATAAAACAGTAATAAGCTGATCTAGTTCATCTAAACATCCTTGTTTTCATTCAAATGAACATTTTTTAGTTGTAAAGATGGAACTAACCATTAGTCTCATGAGAGAATATATAGAGCAACAACTACTTGAAGCCATGAAGGAGTACTTAAAAAGATAGTCATGTTGAACTGAACAGTTTTGCCTTGAAATCAGTCTTGGAAAATGAATTAAGCAAAAACTACGACAAAAACGGGCAAATAAAAAAATTTTTTTTTGCTTCTGAATTATTTTTAGAATGATTCTAGGAAGGTGATGAACTATAATGAAGAAAAATTGGTGAAACCATGCATGATAGACAGACTGTCAGCAGCCTAATCAATCAAGAGATAATATGAAATGATGGACTTTATTATGCTTAAAAATCCTACCTGAACTAACCTTTCTGCTTCAGTTAGGCTATTACTATAGTTTATTGTGTTAGTCTTAAACATATTGAAAATGATGATTGCTAGGGCCAGCATCGTAGCACAGCAAGTTGAGCGTCCCATGCATACTGGTTACTGTCTCATCTACTCCTCTTCATATCCAGCTCCCTGCTGATGTACCTAGGAAAACACTAGAAGATGACTCAAATACTTGGGACCTCTCCACTCGCCAGAGAGACCCAGATGATGTTTTAGGTTCTTGGTGTCGACCTGTCTTAGCCTCAGTTGTTGCAGTCTTTTGGGAAGTGAACCAACAGACGGGAGCTCACCCTTCTTCCTCTCTGTTATTCTGCCTTTCAAATAAGTGTTTTTAAAAAGTAAAAAGAAATCAGTTAATTCCAATTAAAAATCATTTATGAAAATTCTTTTTGATGATAGAATATTAAATTTTGAACAGATGAAAACAACAGAAAACAACAAAACCCATGTGACATAGTTTCCACTGATCTTTGTTGAAGTGTGTCTCTTCCAGACAATAAGCAGATGGGTTTTGTTTTTTAATCCAGAGTACTAATCTATGATGTTTGATTGAGCTTAATCCATTTACATTCAGAGTTTAATATACATGGGTGGTACTTTGGTCCTGTCATTTTAGGAATGGGTTGTTCATTGGTTTAGTCTTCTGTTGTCATTTTACTGGGATCTTCTTCCCATTTGCCTTTGGTTTTCGTAGGTGCTATTCCTCTTTTCTGTCAAGAGAACTTCTTGAAGTATCATTTGTAGGGCAGGTTTGGAAGAGGCAAATTCTTTTAGCTTTTCTTTACTGTGGAAGAATTTTATTTCATTTTCAAAGACAAAAGAAAGCTTTGCTGGATATGTTATCCTAGGCCGACAATTTTTTTCTTTTAGGATCTGGAATATGTCACTCCATTCTCTTCTTGCCTGTAGAGTTTCCTGTGAGAGGTCTCCTGTGAGCTTGATTGGCATTCCTTTATCTGTCAATTGATTTTTTTCACATGCACATTTAAGGATTTTTTCCTTATGTTCAAATGAAGAGAGCTTGAAGATCATATGTCGTGGTGAAGATTGCTTTTGATCAAGCCTGTTGGGAGTTCTGTGCCCCTCCTGGAACTTGTTTCCCAATTCTTTCTCCAGATTAGGGAAATTTTCCTTTATTATTTCATTAAATACATTTGCAAACTCAGCTTCTCTTTCTGCACCTTTTCCTTCTGATTAAATCATTCAATGACTCGTAGATCATGCAGTGGCATCATTTTCTTCAAGAAGGTTCTTGATTTTCATTTCTTCAGCTACATTTAGTAGCATGTTATTTAACTTCTTGATGTTGTTAATTTCTTTTTTCTCCCGGATGTTGATTTTGTATTGTGGCTCTTCATTTAAGGGGATGTATAGCAGGTGTGTGATGGAGTCTGTCATATCTAGCAACATGTCATTTAACTTCAGGCATTGTAAATTTCTATTTTTCTTTTTATTGTTGATTTTGAATCATGACTTTTCATTTAAGGAGGTGTATAGTAGCTGTGAAATGGAGACTAACATCCAGATGTGAGGATGTAGTGTGGTCTCCATTTCTACTTCCAGACAAAAATGGACTTACAATGAAACTGTTTACTATATCTTGACAATAGGATTCTGGACTCTCTGCCATTGTCCATGCCCACAATGATGGACATATGACCGAGTATGAAGAACTATATGTTAGTAATGATACAGAGGAACTGGGGGGGAGGGACCTGGGGAGGGGATAAGGGAATATGAAACTGTATTATAAAATAATAACAATAATGAAATGTATTTTAAAAAAAACAGTAATGCACAGAAAAAAAAGAATATTAAATTTTAATCAGTTGTGAATTCTTAGCATCAATGTTTGGAATCATCTGTGACAAAACTCAGTGTTAGCCCATGGCATCCTCTGTGTCATTTACCAAGCACTTGTCACCTCCAATTGTGTCTCGGTGTTTAGTCAAGTGTTCCAGAAACAAGAAAGACTTAGCTTATGAAAATCAATGGTCCCAATATGTACACTTTTAGTAATTTAATAAAACAATTCACTTTGAAAACATTTGAGTATGCAGTAGATGGTGGCTTTGATGGGGTAGACATTTGCATTTTTTAATGCAAGGATAAATTATTTTTCTTTATAGATAAAAGATGAATTCTGAAAGATAAAAAGTAGAATTAGGTGAATTAATTTATGTTCTTATAAAAGCAGCACAAAAATTTGGCTTATCTTTCTAAGGCTGAACTTAGTAAGTACAAGGAAGTTGAATTTTTCTTTTTCCTTTTTCTACATATGATATGTTCTAAATGCTAATGAAGCTTCAGAATTGAAAGAAAGTTCTTGATAACAGTACATCACAAGTCCTTTTAGAATTATTTTATCTCTAACAAAGAATTATGAATGGGAAAACATAATGTGACTGGTAACTTATCTTTCTCTGACATCCCCTTATAGGAGACTGTAAATTGGATGAAAGATCAGAGATTCTTTCCCTCTTGTGACACAAGCAAAATTTCAGCTTCCCATAAAGATGACAAGAATTTAAATTTCCACCATTAGGAGGCTAACCCTTGCACCATGTTGCTTAATTTGGCCATATTACTTCAGTGACTTTTTGTTTTGTTTTGTTTTGTTTTGGTTGGTTGGTTGGTTGGTTAATACGTTTGGGAATACCAAACTTGCCCACACAATCCTCACAAAGGGGGGGGGGGGAATACATGTTATTTTATTTTTCAGTCTGAAACCTTGAAATATTTGAGGCCATTTCAGGAAGTATCCAGATACTGAGCTTTGTGATAAACACTTAACAAAATTTGCTGTAACAGCACAGACTCCAGGCAAGAACACGGAGACACTGGAGCTGTGTTTTATGTATCGTTTTAGACAAGTACATTGCTGAAAACCAAACATACAGGTGGTTTCTGAGCATTCCTTCAACGCTAAAAAAAGACCCTCACTATTGAGTCGCAGCTCGAATCATCTTCTGTACATGTAAAGATTTCTTTGGTAGATAATTTTCTAGAAATATTGTATGTATGCAAATTTTTCCAGCTGTCCATTGAATAGATCTAGCAAGCTTCTTTTGTTTTTTCAGTTGCTGTAGAATGAACTTTGCATTGCTAAAAGGTGTTACATGGAAGCATTATTTTGGTTTTTTTGCAGATGATCATTCTTTTTCTCTGAGTTGCCGATGTGGTGGAAAATACTGTGTTTCCAAGGATGAAGCGGAACAAGTTAACTTGATTTCTTGTGATACATGTTCACTAATCGTAGAACTCCTTCATCATAGCTAAAATTATTTGCATTTTAGAATTCTTTGATTGTATATTCAGAAAGGTTCACTCAAGGAAATAGATTCTTTTGTTGTTAGGTCTATTTTTGCAAAGACAATTTAAGATTGTGAAGCCGATGCCAACTTAAATTAATAAAAATTAATTTACCAATGTATATGTATTATGTATATATGCAGGTTACCAAAGTGACTTGAATTATATTTTATGCATTCTTATCTGAGAACTTTGTTTTGTTTACAGCTTCACACCACGTAAGAAATTTATCTTGTGTCTCCCCTTTCAGTGAGTGGACAGCAGCATCATATTCCTTTATAATTACTAAGTTTCTAACCTAAAAACTGCTGCAGCTATGTAGGTCTACTGTGCAACTACCTCAAATTCTAGGGTCATTACAGACCAATCAGCACCTGAGTAACGTGTGACCCCAGTTCTCCCATAATGAAAGCTAGATATTAATATTTATGAAGGGATTTCAACGTTAATAAGGATAGTACAATGTCAGCTGTACAAAGAAAAACAGCTTTGGGGGCAGAGAGCCTAACTGCAGTCATGAGACATCACTTCCAAAGTTGGTGGACACTGCCGTTGTCACTCATAAAAGTAATTTGAGAAAACTTTTTATAAAAAGATCTGTAAGTGGTACATTATTTCTCTTTTAAAATTTCAGAGTATTAAGAAATGTTTATGAATAAGGAACCACTAAGCTGATGGTATGATACAAAGGACTGTATTATTATTATTATTTGCCATAGAAGATTGTAGAGTCTTACCTCTTACAGAGTTTTCTATGTGTTTAATATTCTGTGGACAGTGTGAGACAGAACTTCTTTAAAGAACCTGAAGCAATCTTTTATGGGATTTCTGGAATATTTTTACTCCAAATCAGCAGCCCAACCATGTGAACTGAGAGACTTTTTTTGTAATGTTTAATGCTCTGACTTGCAAATGTAGCTGAAGCATGAGGCACATACAAGAGTACAGTATGGAGCTGGTGCTGTGGCATAGCTTGTAAAGCTGCTGTCTGCAGTGCCATTATCCAGTATGGGTTTTGGTTTGAGTCTTGGCTGCTCCACTGCCAATCTAGCTCCCTGGCTCTGTGCCTAGGAAAGAAGTAGAAGTTGGAAGACCTGGAAGAAGCTCTTGCCTCCTGGCTTTGGACCATCCCAGCTCTGGCCATTGTGACCATTTGGGACGTGAACCAGCAGGTGGAAGAGTTCTCTCTCCTTCTATACTCTAACTGTAAAATAAATCTAGAGAGGAAAAAAAGTTGCTTTCATTGTAGCTGTAAACCAAGAATTCCAAGATGTCGTATTCATCCGTTTTCCCCTTGGAATACTTTCACATCTATCAACATTTAGAAGATTTCAGATTACTTTTTTTTAACCCTTATCTTTTGAACTAATATATTTTGCATAGTGCATGTTGCTTATTGTTTACATCGAGCAAAAATAAATAAAACAGTAAATAGTTTATTGGTAAGTACATGGTTTCAATGGCAATAACAAATTCACTGGAAGAGGACACAACATGAAGGCAAAGAACAAATGCTTCTAATTCTTAGAAAATCTGTGGCCATTAGGGCTGTCACGTAGAAATCCAAAATCGCTTAGAGGCCAAATCTGTAAAATCAAAATGTGGTTGAAGACAGTTAATAAAAGCTGCATTATATCATCATCGTTTTTTTGTTCTCTGTTTCTTTTCTCTATGCCAGATAATTAATCACTATTTCAGTCAGGAATAAAATGTCTGTATCAGGTAAGACTTTGGAAAATAAGCTTTCAAATGTATTTCAATTCTAGGGTTTGACAGTGTGGCACGGAGGGTACGCTGCTGCCTGCAGAGTGCTGGCATCCATATAAACACTGGTTTAGTTCCCAACTTTCCCACTTCTGCTCCAGCTCCCTGTTAATGCTCCTGGGAAAGTGGCGGAATATGGTCCGAACACTTAGACCCTTGAACCTATGTGGGAGACCCAGACAAAATTCCTGACTGCTAGCTTTTTCCAAGCCCCCAGACATTTCTGTCATTTGAGAAGTGAACCAACAAATACAAAATCTTTACCCTCCCTCTTTGTCTCCCTCCCTCCCTTCCACGCTCTCTAAATCTGCCTTTCAAATGAATAAATCTTTTTAAAAAACTGGGAATAACATGTGTGATATGTGAATTTTGTGTCTCCATAGTAGGGGCTAACTGTGTCTTCTGCTTGTTTAGTTTGAAGTACTGAAATGTGACATCTGTTTAAGAGTAAAGAATACTGTAAATTATCCAGTAGCCTCAAGTAGTTTTTTTCTTTAATGCTTGTATTGAAAAGGAGGAGCCAGTGAAATTAATTTTCCCTTAGAATCATACACTTGCAGTGGAAATTTTACACAGCAGACTAACGCGTTACTTGGGAGGCCCACACCCCATATTTTAGTGCCTGGTTCAAGTTTCACTTCTGTTTCTGATGCAGCTTCCTGCTAATGCACCTGGGAGGGAAGTGGACAATGGCCCAAGTACTTGGGTTCCTACCACACCTGGTAAGGGACTTTCACGGAGTTCCTGATCCTGGCTTCAGTCTGGCCTATCTGTTGCTGGCATCTGAGGAGTTAGTGAACCAGTGGATGGAACATCTTTCTCTCCCTCAAGGTCACTGTGTCCTTCAAACAAATAAGTAAATCTTAAAGAGAAGAAGCCCATGTTAACAAGGTAAAGCTATTACTGTACTTAACTGATGCTCCATTACAGGCTGTTTGAACCTAAACCACTAATCTGCACATGTTTAATAAAATGTGCCCAAGGACATGAGTGTGGCTGTAAAAATTATGTAAGAGGATTAGATGTTTGGAAATTTAATCTGAAGGATTTGCTGGCTAATAATAAAGCTTGATCTTTATTATTGTATCAAAAAATTACTCAATTACCTATCTGTATATGAGTGCAGGGAAAGGTGGGTTGAAATGTTTTGTACATAGCTATTGAGAAAATATCAACATGTTCATAAAATGTCATCATTCCAATAGTTAAGTTCACTGACAGACTAAAGATTTCAAAGTTTATTTGGATAGAATACAATGAAGAAGAAAACTGTACCTTGAAAAAGATCCGTCCTCTTATCAGTCCATATGGAATAGGTCCATAGTATCTGGAATCTGTAGAATTCTGTAGATTATCACCTTCTAACCAAACATGACCTGTTGGGACCTAAAATTAGA
Organism: Ochotona princeps; assembly: GCF_030435755.1. Lineage (NCBI taxonomy): Eukaryota > Metazoa > Chordata > Mammalia > Lagomorpha > Ochotonidae > Ochotona > Ochotona princeps. The sequence goes on along the minus strand of NC_080835.1, from coordinate 28,455,952 downwards.
GGGGAAAAACAGTCATTTTGTTAGTGATAAAAATCTAGTTTGGGTAGAGTAATTTAAAAACATGTCATTTTGTAAGATGAACTGTCCTAACATTCTCTTCAATAAAAATATGTACAAATCGTAAGATTCACATTTACTTCTTGCACAACATCTAAATAGTAAAAGTTTCTACTTTTCAGAATACTTACTTTTTTTTTTGTCATATGGTTCCCAAACATTAATTTGTTATATAAACCCTAAAGATAGGTTCTAAGAGATCAGAACAGTGTGACAGGGTCGTTAATTTAATAGACTTCAAAAGAGGTCATCACGATGCTGCCTGAAAATGTGCTCTCCTGTCTCCATAACAGCATAAGGAGGGCAGCCAGCCACTCAGCAGCAACATCCTGGGGCCAGTACCAAGGCCAGAGCTATTAGAACGCTCATGACGAACTAAGCGGTAATAGATTGTGACATCAATTACAAATAATCTCATCATTTTATTGGAGTGGGCTTGTCAGAATTCTAATTAGGACGCCTATTCTGCCTTTATACAGGCCATATCTTCAATGCCTTATAAATTGATAATGACCATCCAAAACCAGAAGGACCTATTATAAAATCAGTTGTAAAATTAATGATTATGACCTCCTGCTAAATGAGAAGACCCAATATCCTATATACCTTATGTAGTAACAACTGTGCAAGTTTAAATTTTTATTCAGTGATAGGTGTAACCATATTTAGAATGCATTTAAAAGAATGAATTCACCCTGCATTATCTGTTCAGTTACAAACCTCAGAAAGTATTCTCCAGTAATAATTTTTAAAATGGCTTAAAAGTTGTATTTTATGTCTTACTACTGAACAAGATCGAGTTACTGTTCAGATCAAAATGGTCTATTATGGAAGAATTTATTTTCCATATTTTTAATGAGCGGAATGAAACCATTTTTAATACCAGAAGTTTTTTTAAAAAGTCAAATTCATACAAGTTTGTAAAACAATTTCACTTTACATAAAAGACTACATTATTTTGGAATGTCATTGCAGTACCAAACATGTACAGATTTTTTTTCTTGTCACTATTCCCTAAGCAATGTGATAGAGCATCCATTTGCATCGCATTTAAACTGTGTTAGGTGCTTTATGTAAACTAGAGATTATCTGAAGGATATAAGAGGCTCTATAGAGGCTGCAAATTATATGCAAATACTAAGCCATTTTATGCAAGGGACATGATCATCCACAACTTTTAATAACTACAGGAGGTCCTGTAACCAAAGAATACCAAGAGATAGCATCCTTGTCTTCACATTGTTTTCGTTAAAATTTCAAACATTTTACTCCCACTATAATAAACTGCTCTCTCTCTTTTTTTAACCATCAATATTTAAAAGGACTTATAGGAAAAATGTCTTAATATTTCTGGTACTCTTTATACTGGTGTGAATCCAAATTTCCATTTCCAAACATTTTCTTTCATTTTGAAGCATCCTTTCACGTATCTTTAGTGTAAATATTGCTGGCAATTCATTTTCTCAACTCTTCAAAAATGGTTTCAGGCCCAGCTCTAGGCATCTGCCTAGATTTCCTTGGACGTAAGCAAGTGTCACACTTATGGGAGAAAGCAGCCAGTCACTAATGGGCATTCTGGGCCTGGTTTAATGCCAGCTTTGTGTTAAAAATACTATTTTTTTAAGGTAAGTAGGGAAGGCCGGGAACTCTGACTGGAACACATCAACATGGCCCCTAGGCACTGCAGACTGCGCAGGAATGGGAGTCTCAGGGTCTACTGGGAGCTGGGAGTGTAAGGAGTTATTCCAATACCCGTCGCCATTCCTTCTTCCTCACAGCTCATGAAGTTCGCGCCGGCCTAGCTATCCACCAATCGGATGTAACCTGGCTTTCCACCTGAATCCCACCTCCCAATCTTCCAGCCCCCTCCCCAACTCCACCCACTTGTCAATCATCCCTAGGCATTCACCTGCAGGCGCCAATCCCCTGGGGGCCTGCCCTCAATCCCTCCCAATCCCCACCCCCTATACCTGGCCGACAAAAGGCTCCCCCAGGTGCGGCCCACTCTCTTACCTCTCTTTTCCCGGCTCTTACCCCTCTCTATCCCGGCTCTTATCCCTCCCCCTCTTAGCCCGCTCTTACCCCTCTCTTCTCCCTCTCTTCTCTCTCTCTCTCTTCTCTCTTGCTTTTCTTTGCTCTCCCGTTCCCCTCTACCCATTCCTGCTCCGTTGGAATAAAACCTCCTAAGATATACCTCGTTGCGTCTGGTGTGTTTCAGCTCACGGTAAAGAACCAGGTTGTGGGAATTAGCTGCGCGTAATAATATTGTAATATCGTATGAACTAGAACTCTATCATCTTTTTAAATAACTAACATTTGGTGCCGTGACTGGTCGGTTTCCCCCGGCACTTGGCCGCGTGGCCTTCGGGCCTTCGGCCATTACCGGGACCCGAGCCGTGAGAACTGTGATCTGTGTTAACTGCCACCGAGACTCGTCAGCAGCCGTCAGAATCCATCTCCATCCACCCGCTGGTTCGTGAATTCATCTCCAACGGCCTGTTCCTGCTTTCGTCTTCTTCGGCCTGTTCCCGATTTCGCCTTCTTCGCCTGCCAGTTCCAGAGTTCTCTACCTCCACGTGGCCGTTCCTGAGTTCATCTGACCTGACGGTGCTAGCATCTGCCTCCATCCAGCAACGACATAGCCCAGACGCGTACTCCCCGGTACTCCATCTCCACGTGGAGCACACGAGGTATTCCCCATCTTTCCGAATGCTGTTGTTGCATGCATACACTGTTGTAGGTAGGGTTCCCTCTCAGCCCTTGAAGTTTTGGGTGCGGCTCAGCACATTTGTGCTCCTCTAACCGGGTCTGATTTTCCACTTCTGGGAGTTTTTGGGAGACCGGTTCTGTAAACCCCGGCCGGGTGCCGTGTCTCTTAGCCACTGGGCTGGAAGTCCCCCGACCACTGGGTCACTACGGGGGCCCCCTGTACCTCCGAGTTGGGCCACTGGGCTGGACCACTGGGTCGTTTTTAACAACTTCGGGTACAGGCGGTGTTTTGGGACCTGGCTTGTCCCTTACGTAGAGGGTGACGACCTTCTACGAGAGCCATTTTTCTTGACCACTGGGTCGGACCACTGGGTCGTTTTCATGGACCACCGGGTCCACTGTGGTAATCAGTCCTGAGTCTTAATCATGGGAGCTATTTTTCATCGTCAGCGCCTCCTAACACTCCCTTGGGCTGTCTTCTGGCAAATTTAGAAACCCTTTAATTGGCTCGTTACCTAAAACGTAAAACTCTAATACGCCTCTGTAATGTGGATTGGCCTCAGTATTCCCTAGCTAACTCCTCCAAGTGGCCGGTTAATGGCACTCTGGATCCGGACATTCTTCGGAATCTAGCTGACTAGTGTGTGCATTCGGAAAAATGGGCGGGAGGTCTCATTCCCTCTTCACTCAGCTTTCTGTCTGTCTTTTCCATAGTTTTCTAGCCATGAAGTAGGAAACCCCAGTGCCCTCTTCCAGGGCTCTGGTGCCACGTGCTTTCCCCATCTCTTTTGTCATCTAAGAAACCGCCATCTTATCCTCCATCTGCAGTCAGCCCCACCCCATCCCTCTGTCCGCCATCTTGCTTTTCTCTCCCTTCCATCCCCCTCTGTCTGAAGGTCTCTCCTCACTGGGTAGCAAAGATTTCCTGTTTAAAACTTTTTTTTCTGTTTTAACCTTTGGCCTAACTTAACTTTTGACTTGACCACACCCAGCTACCCTAAGGGCCTAAATTTCTCTAACTTTCCCTCCTACCCCTTAGCTGAGAGGGGTGGAGTAAGAGATAAGTCAATTAGCCTTTCTTTAAAAAAAGAGGAAAAAGAAAAAATGCAACTTGTTCTGTAACTAAATGTAATGTAACAGTTATATATAAAATACATTGGTATAAATTATGTATACTGGTGCTTATGTGCATTGGTCAAAATGTTTTCTTATTGTGGAGTTGTTCCAAGTTGTGGGATTATTTGGGTTCAACAATCAATTGATCAACCAGACGTTTTAAGTTTACTTGACACCCTTCACAGTCATTTAACAGTCATTTAAAAACTCAAACATTTCAAACTTACTGATTTTTGATATTCCCATGAGGCCTCATGGGAATGTCAAAAAGAACTTATCTCTCATTTTGTAGAGATGACCACTAATTAGGCTGTTTGGAATTTGTCAAAAGGTGCTGTTAAGATGTGAAGTGGTATAAACTTTATATTATAGTAATGAAATGTTAACAAACTGCTATTATATTTTATGCATCATTTATACATGATATTTTGCTATAATTGTCAAAATATCACTAAAGTCTAATGAATTTGTTGCATTATTAATCACAATTGTTATCCTAATGAGCAAGGCCTAGAGGCCTAAACAGTTCAAGTGTGTAGTAAATAGATGTTTACATTTGTCGATATTATAATTCTAACAATGAATGCTTCATCTTCTAGTTCCAACAGATACTATTGCATCCACTGCAGATAGAGCTAAAGTTAAACAGTAAGCTACAGGTTCCAACTGAAAGCATCTTTAATTCGGGTTGCTGAAAGCAAGATATAATTCTAAATAACTGGTAACTTTAAAGCATCTAAGAGATTTTTCAAAAGCTGTTACAAAACCTGTTTTGTTTTATAATGTATGTTAGCTGGTATGCATGTACATGTTTATGTGGCAAACTATGTAGTCTGTTTTAATTGACTTATAGATGAGAATTACTAAGCTAAATCTTTTAATTTTGCTTTAAACAATTCCTTGAGATTAGGGCCACAGAGTAATCCTCTAGCTTCCTATATTCCATTAGATTCTATAGATAGCAGACTCTTAACTGCCCTGGACATTAGGAAAGAACTTTAGAAACTTACAAATGGGACCTGAAAGCACCCTGATATCCTCTTAAAGGGGTCACTATGGTCTTTTACCTCAGAGACCAGGAGGGGATCCCATGGCAGAGCAGGATGAGAGGTGTGTGTTCCTGGTTCCAGTGAGACCCCCGGAGGCCTCCCAAGTGCTCTTTATTGCAGAAGCAACGGACACTTCGCCAAGGATCATCAGAAAGGACACCCAGGGCCATGTCCCAACTGCCAAGGAGGTCATTGGAGATGTGACTGCCCCTGAAGGCCAAGTACTTCAGGTCAGTCATTTCCCATTGGATCTCCCACGTGGGACTAAAGCAGCTCGGGAACCTGCACAGGCTCAAGGCCATCCACGGACTTTGGTGCCAACTCAGAACAGCACCCAAGAGCCCCAGGTGGTTCTCATAGTGAAAGGGAAACTGTAAGTTTCCATCTGGACACTGCCTTCTCTGTCCTAGCTAGCTTTGGCTTCTTCCCTCTCTTACAGTGACCTTCAGGGTCTCTCAGGAGCCCCAGATTAGCTTAGGTGACAGTCTAATCTAGAAGCTCAGAAAAGAAGCATTCCTAGGGAAAATTTAGTTAACCTGTAATTGTTCAGCCTGCCTCTATGACCAGGCACCTGATAGGCATGTTTGCCATCTCCCGCTTCAGTTTTTGCTAGACTTCACTGAGGTAGGATACCCTCACTGCCCTAAGGCAGATTTCATGTCTTGTTCATGATTTGCCAAGTTATTTGGGATTTCTTAGCTCATCTACTTAAGATTCTTGTGTTCAATTGCCAGTACATGACTTGTTAGCCTATAAGTTAGTAGATTGCTTGCCTCGGCCTTAAAGTGTATAAAGTTCTGTAAAATCTTGTTGGAATATTATAAACTGCTGAGTTCTTGTAAATGAAAACTAGTTAAAATCTTGTGCCATCTACAATGTGACTAGTAGTCTTGTAACAGAATGTTTTAAGTACTGTGCTTTATGTTCCAGGCTGTCTTCCTGAAACTCTTAGGGCTTGCAACGATTGGTAAAGTATAATTATTAAATCTAGCACTTGCCTGCTTCCTAGCTAGATTCAAAGTTACTATAAACATCAAATGCAATAATTGTTAAGTTACTCAAGGAGTCAGCTTGCATTTACCTGTCCTGTGATGGGTTTGTATTCTGATGCCATACACTAATCCTTTCATTGTTTCAGATAACAATTTCATGCAACCCAAAAGGTTTAATGTGTTCCATTGCACTCATTGGGTATGTTTCAAAATTTGGGACTTGAAGTAGTTATAAATCTAGTCCATCATTTTAAACTAATGTTTACTCTGACAAAGTATGAAACCTGACAATTCTTTTATATCTAAGCTTGAAAGCCCAAGTACTCCAGCTGGGTTTCTAACTGAACTCATGACTTGCTAGGTTGGGAAAGATTATACTTATGATTTGTTTTGTTATCCAGACTTCAAGAAAGAGAAACCTTCAAGTGCCAGGCAGTACTTCAGACATCTGATGACTTCTACTTCTACCAGGAACCCCTAGAACCCCCTACTCCTGCAGTTACTCAACAACGCCCCCTTTCAGCTCGAAGAAGTTAGAGCGGTCGTCGTCCTTTATCCCTGTTCACGTAGTCAGGGTCTCTGGTTCCTGGTGAAGCTACCCTGTCTATGCTGACCATTCAGGAGTAATGCAGAATCAAGTACAAGAAGGCCTGGCTAAGAGAAAATCAACGCAAGCCAGCTTTTCAATAAGGACTCTTAATAACCCTTCCCTCCATTCCCAGCCACTGAAATGTAAAATTTTTTTTAATCAAACCATTAACCAGTTTCTTTTGCAGGACTAGAATCGTCCCTCCGTCTCCAATTCTTCCCACCAGGCTGCAACCACTGCCAAGAGAGACCAGCTCCTAGAACCCAGAGAACAATGCCCCTCTTCCTTTATATATAACAAAAGGGAGGAATGTAAGGAGTTATTCCAATACCCGTCGCCATTCCTTCTTCCTCACAGCTCATGAAGTTCGCGCCGGCCTAGCTATCCACCAATCGGATGTAACCTGGCTTTCCACCTGAATCCCACCTCCCAATCTTCCAGCCCCCTCCCCAACTCCACCCACTTGTCAATCATCCCTAGGCATTCACCTGCAGGCGCCAATCCCCTGGGGGCCTGCCCTCAATCCCTCCCAATCCCCACCCCCTATACCTGGCCGACAAAAGGCTCCCCCAGGTGCGGCCCACTCTCTTACCTCTCTTTTCCCGGCTCTTACCCCTCTCTATCCCGGCTCTTATCCCTCCCCCTCTTAGCCCGCTCTTACCCCTCTCTTCTCCCTCTCTTCTCTCTCTCTCTCTTCTCTCTTGCTTTTCTTTGCTCTCCCGTTCCCCTCTACCCATTCCTGCTCCGTTGGAATAAAACCTCCTAAGATATACCTCGTTGCGTCTGGTGTGTTTCAGCTCACGGTAAAGAACCAGGTTGTGGGAATTAGCTGCGCGTAATAATATTGTAATATCGTATGAACTAGAACTCTATCATCTTTTTAAATAACTAACAGGACTGACACATGAGTGCAGTTAAGTCTCAGAAGCATTTCATTTTGCACACTTGACTATGTGTGTCATCAATGGCATACAATCAGATCTCTATATCACTATGTAACTAATGCAAATTTTACTTATGACAAAGTGGAAAAAACACTATATAAAACCAAATTTTGATGTGTATAACAAAATTAGCAATATCAATTGTTTGCCTTTCCTGTAATGTCAGTAAAAGCTTTAAACCAAAACATATAAATAAAATGAAGATTACACCCCCTCACATAGAAGTAGAAGAGCTTTTAAATAACACAAGGGGCTGGCATTGCAGCAAATTTAGTTAAGCCTCTGCCTGTGATGCTGGCATCACACGGGGGCCAATTCCAGACCCATCTGCTCTACCTCTGATCCAGTTTCGTGCTCATGTGTCTGGGAAAGCAGTAGAAAATGGCCCAAGTGCTTGGGCCTCTGAACCCACATGGGAGACTTCAGCCCCAGGCTCCTGGTTTCAGGCCATCTAGGTAATGAACCATAGATATTCTCTCTCTGCATATCTTTCTCTCTCCGAAACTCTACCTTTCAAAAATATAAATCTTAAAAAACACACAAAAAACTGAGAAGACTTTAATAATTTTTACACAAATAATGGAAGTGTCTCAGGTACCAATTATTGCTATCTCTGCAAGCAATCTGAAACTGTTTTAGTAATATTTTCATTGACAATGTGCATGCCTACATCCTGCCCATCAGAGCTAATTAAGGCAGTAAAATATCTGACATCCTGAAATGCTTGCAAATGCCAACTACATGACAATGGATAACATTTATAAGATACATGCCCAGAACAATGCACTGCTTATTTCAAAGGATACTATTTCTATGCAGTCCTGCCTCTTTTTCTTTTCTTTGTATTTAAATTATGCCCTACTGGGACCCTCCTTGTGGCTCAAGGGGTTAAGCTGCAGCCCAAGAAGCCAGGGTCTTACATGGGATCCAGTTAGTCATGGCTGCTCCACAATCCGACCCCCTGCTAATATGCTTGGGAAAACAGAGGATGGGCCTAGACCTACTGGGAGATTAGGATGAAGCTCCTGGCTTCAGCTTGGCCCAGCCCTGGCTGTTGTGGCCATTTGGAGACTGAGGCAAAGCAGGGACATCTCTTCCTCACTCCTCCTTCCTTTCCCTAACTCTGCCTTTCAAATAAATTCAAAAAAACATATTTTTTCAAAATTCTTACTGCTGTCTTACCCATATCAGTTGTTGGAATTGTTACTGTCCTTCCATACTTAAAAATAGTGCATCTGGCGCAGCACAGTGTCTCTATTGGCCTGCGGTACCCCTCCAAGTGCTGGGATCCCATATGGGCACTGATTCATGTCTCGGTTGCTCCCGTTCAATCCAGCTCCCTGCTTGTGGCCTGGGAAAGCAGTCGAGGACGGCCCAAAGCCTTAGGACTCTGCACACACGTGGGAGACCTGAAAGAGGCTCTGGGCTCCTGGCTTTGGCTCAGTTCAGCTCCGACCATTGCTGCCACTTGGGGAGTGAACCATTAGATATAGCTTTCTGTCTCTACTTTTCTCTGTAGATCTGCCTTTCTAATAAAAAGAAATAAATCTTTAAAAAAAAATGGTACATTTGGTGCAACATTTAAGTGGTCACCAGTTGGAATTCCCATTTGGCACACAGAAGTCCTGGCACCTCTGCTTTCAAGTCAGCTTCCTATTAATGTGCACGTTGGGAGGTACCAGGTGATGGCTTAAATACCTGGGTCCTGTACCCATGTGCGAGGGCCAGCTTGAGTTCCAGATGCCTCAATTAGCCTGATCCAGCTCTCACCTTGATGGCATGTAGGGAGTCAATAAGCAGATGAAAGACCTGTTTCTCTTTCCCTCTCTTTCTTTCCAATAAAATGAAGGGGAAAAATTGGGGCCTGCCATCTTATTGCAAAAAAAGGAACTTATGCAGAAATTTTAATAACTGGGATGCTGCAGGGAAACATGCTTTTTACCAACAGGTTCTTTCATACTAAGCATCCCCTTGCTGAGAAGGTTTATAGCTAAGTCTAAGACTTGATTTCATCCTCCTAGCTGCTGCAAGCTACACTCATCTTCTCCCTAAGAACACAACACTTTCATCAAGCCTGGGCAAGTTACCTCTGGTGGATTATTTAGAATAGTGCTTAAAGATACAGTCCAGAGTCATGCTCCCAAGTTCACAAGCCGTGTAACCCTCTAGGTAAGTACTTGCATATGTTATTTAAACCTCAGCTATACAACTGGGATAAATATTTTACAGAAATACTGCAAATGCATAAAGTTTCTGGCATTCTGTAAACACTTGGGCAGAGAATGTACTAGCAGTTGCCTCAGCTGCTGCTGTGAATGCGGCATGCCAGGCTTTCTTTATTCTGACTTTCCTAACCAGTCTATCCAATTCTCTGCAAAGTAAACCACATTTTGCAATTTCACTTCAAGTTTTCTTGTACTGTTTTCAGTTCTGTTTATATCAAAGTATTTGAAATGAATATTATATGTATTTTAACTAAAGTGTCATATTATTCTGATTTGATTAATTTCAGATCAAATCATCCTGGATGATAGATGGGCTTCTTCATCAATGTTTATTAAATATTGAATGTTTGGCCCGGCACGGTAGCCTAGCAGCTAGGGTCCTTGCCTTGTATGTCCCAGGAATCCCATATGGGTGCTGGTTCGTGTCCTGGTTGTTCCACTTCCTTTGCAGCTCCATTCTTGTGGCCTGGAAAGCAGTACAGGATGGCCCAAAGAGCTTTGGAACCCTGCACCCATCTGGCAGGCCCAGAAGAAGCTCCTGGCTCCTAGCTTCGGATCAGCTCAGCTCCAACCATTGCAGGCACTTGAGGAATGAATCAGTCGATAGAGGAACTGTCTCTCCGGCTCTCTATAAATCTGATTTTTCAATGAAAAATAAATAAACCTTTATAAATAAATAAATATTGAATGTTTAGGTTTTTCTAAATGAAGTATCTAATTTAAAAGCATCAAACTGACTTATCAAATATTCAGACAGCGAAGGAAGAGAACTTAAAGGTACAGATGGTTTTTTTTTTTTTTACTTTTTAAATTAAGATTTTATTAATTTATTTTATTGGAAAGCCAGATTTATAGAGAGGAGGAAAGACAGAGAGGAAGATCTTGCATCCGCTAATTCATTTCCCAAGTGACTGCAACGGCTGGAGCTGAGCCGAGCTGATCTGAAGCCAAGAGCCAGGAGACTCTTCTAGGTCTCCCAAAAGAGTGCAGGGTTGGGCCCGACGACTTGGCCTAGTAGCTAAAGTCCTCACCTTGAATGTGCCAGGATCCCATATGGGTGCCAGTTCTAATTCCGGCAGCTCTGCTTCCCATCCAACTCCCTGCTTGTGATCTGGGAAAGCAGTCGAGGACAGCCTAAAGCCTTGGGACCCTGCACCCATGTGGGAGACCTGGAGGAAGTTCCTGGGTCCTGGCTTCGAATCGGCGCAGCACTGGTCGTTGCATTCACTTGGGGAGTGAATCATCGGACAGAACATCTTCCTGTCTCTCCTCCTCTCTGTATTTCTGACTTTGCAATAAAAATAAATAAACCATTTAAAAAAAAAAAAAAGGAGTGTACGGCCCCAAGGTTTTCGGTCATTCTCGACTGTTTTCCCAGCCCAAAAGCAGGGAGCTGGATGGGACATGGGGACACTGGAATTAGAACCTGTGCCCATATGGTATCCGTTAGGCTACCACACCAGGCCCACAACATGGGGTTTTAAACCATCTTGTCATTCACTGGTCCTGAAGCTTAATTACAAAGTCCTAAAGCTGTATTATCCAATGGAGTAGCAAGTAGTCCTTGGCATAGCTATTAAAAGTTAGAAATCATATAAAAACTTTTAAAATTTGATTTCTCAGAAACACAAGTCACATTGCAGGTGCTCAATTAGTCACACATGCCTAGGCGACCTCCATACTGGAGAACATATAGACCGACTATTCCCATTATTTCAGAAATTTCTGTTGGACATTACTGAAGGCAAGGACTGGATGCACCTTCATATGGTGCTAGACTCAACTAAGTGTTCAGCAAATGTTTCTGGAATTCATAAATGCATGCAATAACAAAAACGACCTATTGAGAAATTAACAAGTCTGCCTACCTCCATAGCCTCCTGAAGGCTATTGAAGTCTCCTTCCCTTCTGCACCCACCCCCTAAGGCTGGATGTCTCTCCTCAAAACAGCCTTATTTAAGAGGTTTGAATTTTGTGATTAGTTTGGCATCAGAAGTCGTTAGGCTAGATCTCCAGTTATACCTTGCCTTCCTTTACATTAGGAAATGAGGTCAAATTCCAGGTCTATTAGGATGGCAGTTTTCTCTAATACCTCCTGATTTAGAGATTCATGGACACAATGGACACGGAGGAAGTGGACAGCGAGCTTAAATTGCAAGTTGGGATTTTAAATGAGTCCCCTACAGCTGTAAGTACTTTGTTTCCTTCTGCTTCATCTCCTTTATCTGTTGGCTGTGTGTGTATGTGTGTGTGTATATGTGTGTGTGGCTGTGATTTACACATTTTCTTAATGTAATTGTGAAAATTCTAACTCAGGAAGAAAACATTCTCACATGTCTAGGTTAGCAACACAATGACGTGAAAGGCCAATATTTTCTTGTTGGTTTAGTATCTTCCACTGTTTTATAATATCTATGCCTACTTTCACATTTGTTATTTCTCTTTTCTATTTTTGCTTTAGACAAAAAGTTTAATGTAATATGCAATTGTAATGGATTACAACTATACAGGTCACAGATACCACAGTTATGAACCCAAACGATTACATAAGAATTTCATAACATAAGAATTCTTCCAAAAGATATGTAAACATACTCCCCCTAATCACCAGCAGGCTTTTCAGCAGACCTGATAAAATGATCGTTATCAGACTGGGAAGCCACATGACACATGAAATAGATTCTCTTTACTTGCAGATTTGCATGCTAGTTCAGATGCTTATACTGAACATCACAGTCACAATTTCAATCTTTGTTAACTTCTCCTGATCAGTTTCAGGCAACCTCAAAATACAGGCATCTCAAATAGCTTGCAAATAAAAGCAAACTTTTATTTACATAAATAATGAACTACATTTATCTTCCTAGATGCACATGAATGATACTGATTTTTGAATTTTGAATCACTTAAATATTTTTAACTGAGAAACACTAATTTTAGGACAACCTAACTAAGTAGAAATATTGACTGAATAATATTTTATCACTAAATATTACTGTAAAATTAAGCCCAGATTCTGAACATATTCAGAACATACATAAGAAAATCCTTGTGCTGGGGTACCTCAAAGGTGATTCTTCCATGTTACCATCTGAACAAAAACACCTAAAACTTGTCAACAATAAGTCAAATTAATCTTCGGAATTGTGTTAGCCATAGGATGAAAAAGTCACGTCATCTCCGCAATGAACTTCACTTTAGTCAAAGAGTAAACACACTTCCTCTACATCAGCTGCAATCAAGGTATTAGCACAAGGCACTGATTGATTATCCCGAGAGCCGTTGCTGAGAAATGGATGTGTGGCACAGGTTTTTATCGCTGCAGTCTGCAAAAAGCCGAGTCCCTTGTTTAGATATCCTAGCTGTAATGAGGGACATTATTAGGTAGTTCTTCCATTTAAATGACATACGGGTTTAAGTGTATCAGCACCTTATAAAAAACAACCCCTTTCAATCTGATGCTTCCTCTCCCTGCCAGGGGTACTTTTTCTGTTTATAATACAAGTGGTAATAGAAGACCAGATGGTTGAGACATTTAGCTGAGGTAAATGACATTTAAACAAACAGAAAAAACAGCATTAGGATATTCAGGGATTTGAACTATATCTTAAATAAAACAGTATAAATTAAAGGACTGTTAGTGTTAACTATATAATGTGACCATTTTCTAACACTGTCTAGTTAGATTGCTTTTCAGGTTCTCGGTCTCATTTAATTATTTTCCAATATATCATAAGACAACTTCATTACTGCCATATTAGAGCATTTTCGAGTTCTCCTTTAAAAAACACTATAATACTACTGAAAACATTTAATCAGTTATTTCTAAATGAAAAATTGTTCTTATAATAAAATTTCTGCCAATAATGATGATGTTACTAATACATAGGAATACACAAAGAAGCATGTGAAAGCAGCTCTATGTTCTTTGTCTACCATCACTCTATTGGAGCAGACCTTATTTGATGGACATTTCTCCTTTTCTAACACTAGAATCTGCAGTTTCAAGGACAAGTGAAAAGATTTAAATAGATTGATTTTTGATAGCTTTAGAATAAAGTGAAAAAATAATGTCATTAGTCAATGCTGATGCCTTCCACCAACAATATAAAAGACTGCTATGCTAGGGGCCACTGAGGTGCACTGTGGGCTAATGCTTTGCCTGTGGTCCCAGCATCCCATGTGAGTGTGCCTCATGGCCCAGCTGTTCTAACTCTGATCCTGCCCCCTGCTTAGGCCTGAGGAAGGCAGCAGAGGATTGTTTGGGTCACTGCACCCATGTGGAAGACATGGAGGAAGCTAAAATCTCCGGACTTTGAATCAGCTTAGCCCTGACTGTTGCAACTACGTGGGGAGTGAGCTAGCAGACAGAAAATTTCTGTCTCTATCTCTTCTTTCTGTTTAACTCCGCCTTTCAAATGAAAATAAAATAAATTCAAAAAAGGAGATTGAGATGCCATAACCACCATTTTAACAACTAAATCCCACTGATAAGTGAATTTTCAATACAAAGATGAACTAAAAGTTTTCATCTCTGAAACACTTTAAAAAAAAATGATTGGAGGAGCCTGGGCAACTCCTCGGGCAGGACACAGTCCCGGCAGGTAAGCGCAAGAAGCATAATAGGAAACAGCCCAGAACAGGACAATGGAAAGTTTCCCACTGGCATACATTTGGCATGGGTCAGGGGCAGACCAGGCTGAATCAGTTCACATCAGCCGCTGCTGAATCCAAGCACCAGAACAGAGTGTGGGTAGAGCCAGGTTTGGTCACGATAAAAACCAGTGCACATTACAGAATGCCAAGGGGAGGTTACCTGTACCAGATGTGGCCACAGCACCCAATAGCACACGTGAGAAACAGGAGGGAGGGGGCAGAGCCAGCAGGAGGAATATGGGGGGGCTCCCTTGCTGGACAGCTACTCCCACTGGAGAGCATGAGCTGGGATGGGGGCAGACCAGACTAGGCACGACTACAACACCTGTGGGCCTCATGTGGACTAGGTCAGGGAAAAGCCAGGCTGGGCTGATTATTCCTACTGGTGCAAACAAAAATTAGAGTGGGTAAGGGTTGGTTGGGCTTAGCCACAGTATCAGCTGGCAGAAGCTGGCATTGGGGGCTAATTCTGTCAAGTTAAACTGCAGAACCACCTGGAGAGTGCATAATCTGGGAGTGGGAGTGGCCTGGGAGGAAAATAGTGGGCTCCTGCCTCTTGGGTTACCATTCCCAGTGGAGAGCATGAAAACCAGGACAGGGGCTGGGTGACTAGATAGAGGCACCCAACAGCATGTGTGCAGGCTGGACAGTGTAGCTGGTTAGATTGAACTAAGCTTCAATGCCCACTGACATGTATGAGAGCAGAAGGGGATGTGGGACAGACTGGACTAGTCTGCTGCACATAATGGCAAGCAAGGGAACCAAGATAAGGGGCGGCTCTGGTGGGGTTATTGTGGGTCACTCCAACAGGCTGCAGCTCCCACTGGTTTATGTGAGGGCCGGGTATGTGCTGGGCAGAGCCAGGCTGGACTGCAACACCCATTGGTTCCAGTGGTAGACAGGGCTGGAAACAGAACCGACCCAGCAACTGCAACCACCAGCTGTTTGGGGCAATGGACTGTACTGGGCCCTGTACTTGCAAGTACACACAAGAATCTGGTCTGGGAACACCTCAGACAAGTTTCTTTAGGGATCCCCTCAATCGTATTTCCGGACTCAGATCCCTAACCATGAAAAGAAAGAGGAGAGAACAAATCAATCAACTACCCCAGCCATATGTTGCAAGTGAAAAACAGGGCAAACGGAGACCCAGCCAGTGGATTCTGCAGCAATTTCTTTGTGGTTGGAATGGCGAGATTGGCAGCAATTCATAACTGTTGACCTATCAAAACCACTTGAGCAAGACCCTCGGAACATGCCCCACACTGGGGACCTGGGGTGGGTGGGAGACTGGGTGGGCTTCTGCTTTTACCGCCCCATTTACCCCGATATAGGAAAAAAAATGTGGAAACAATAGTCTTACCCACTCTCCTGTAGCCTTTGAACCTTTGTGCCCTAATTAACTATGTAAAGATTGTCGACAATAAAATTTAAAAATGGAAAAAAATGATTCATCACTTCACAATGACCCACCAGTAGAAAACAGAAGTTCATGTGCAAGGGAAAAGTTTATAAATCACAACTTATCCATTATTTAATATGTCAATCAATAAAAGATCAAAAGAACAAAATGTCAGAATTGTAAAGAAATCTAAAGGCCACACATATTTCTACTGAAATGCAGACAGCTCTCTTTAGCAAATAAATGATGAAGTACCAAATATTTTATTTTTTAAAGATTTATTTATTCTTATTGCAAAGTCAGATATACACAGAGGAAAGACAGAGGGGAAGATCTTCCATCCAATGATTCACTCCCCAAGTGGCTGCAATGGCTGGAGGTGAGCCAGTCCAAAGCCAGGAGCCAGAAACCTCTTCTGGGTGTCCCACGTGGGGGTGCAGGGTCCCAAAGCTTGGGCCATCCTCGACTGCTTTCCCAGGCCACAAGCAGGGAGCTGGATGGGAAGCGGGGCCGCTGAGATTAGAACTGGAGCCCATATGGGATCCCGGCACGTTCAAGGCGAGGACTTTAGGTACTAGGCCACCGTGTCAGGCCCAGTTCCAAATATTTAATGGTACTCTACTCATCATTAACAAAACACGGTAGCATTTCTGAGGCACTAAACATTCCCTCAAAATGAGATGGAGGCTTACCAGTGTATCTCAAATCCACCATTCCTTTAAGAGATTTTTTTCTGGATAAAATTCAGTACTTCAAAATGGTAAGTCAATTTGTAGTTAGTAGAATTTCTAATCTACCTAATAAAAGACTGAAAAATACGAGATAAATTCATTAAGAGAAACAATCAGCACTTGGCTCTGCTAGTATACAGTAACAGGGACATTCCAATACTTCCTGCCATGCCACCTTCACGTAGCATTTCCTTTAGACATAGTTTAGCTTTCAAGTATTCTATGAAGAATAGAATGAACAAAGATTGGACATAACTACCATTTACTCCATGGTAGCATTCAGTTATTTTCCTGAAATTTTATATTATCATGCCCTCACTTAGAAGAAATTTGGAAGTAGAAAGTAGTAGGAAAAAACTAACGTAGAATGAGAATAGGAACTAGAAGAAAACAGCCAGACCTTTCATATACATATCCGTCCATGCTTTGAGTATTTTTAAAGTATCTATTAGATGCCAAAACAATTTACATTGTGGGAAATCAGGTACATTCAAAACAAGTCCTTGCCATCAAGAATCTTTTATTGTAAAGCAGGGCTCAGCAAACACAGTGTAAGGGGCCGGATTGTCAACTAGTCTGGGCTAAGTAGATCACATAATTTTTGTCACAAGTACTCAGCTCTGCTATTTTACTGAAATCAGACACGAGCAATATGAAAATGAATGAGTGAGCATGCCTGTCTTCAAATAAAATTTCAATTACCAAAATGAGAAAGAGAACAAGATAGTGGACTATGGTGAGGACACATTAAGATGGCTAGAGCAGGATTAGTGGAGGAGAGGCAGAAAGGGCACGATCCCAGGCAGTGTGACAGCAGGGACACACCTGGAGACCCACAGACACCGGGAAGCAGCACACAGAGCAGAGCTGCACTGGGGGCAGGGGAGATGGGGGGATCACCAGGAGCTGAATCAAGCCATAGAATTGTGGGTCCTGTTGACGTCTTAAAATATTACAAGCAGAATCAGAATGGTGGAGCCCTTTTGGACAAGTGTGGTAATGGGGTGGATTTCATAGCCCAGATCCCCACCAATGCCATATAAGGCACCATTTTGAGTTCTGCGGCAAAGCCCACAGGAGGGAAACAAGCTGCTCATGTGCTAAGCAAGGGGCTAGCTCACCTTCGGCTCAATGCATTGCACTGGTTTCACCAGAAAAATAATACTGACTTGGCGTCCCACAGGCTCCACCCAGAATAGGACAAGGCTACCCCCAAAGCTAACTGCCAGCAGGTTCCAATAAGAAGAGACATGGGAGACCCAGAAGAGGCTCCTGGCTCCTGGCTCTGTATTAGCTTAGCTCCGGCTATTGTGGCCATCTGGGGAATGAAACAGTGGATAGAATATCCGTCTCTCCTTTTCTCAGTAAATCTGCCTTTCCCTAAGAATAAGTAAATCTGGGCCCAGCAACTTTTTTTAGTAGAAAGTCAGATATACAGAGAGGAGAAGAGACAGAGAGGAATATCTTCCGTCCAATGATTTACTACCCAAGTGAGCCGCAACTGCCGGTGCTGCACTAATCCGAAGCCGGGAACCAGGAACCTCTTCAGGGTCTCCCACGTGCGTGCAGGGTCCCAAAGTTTTGGGCTGTCCTCGGCTGCTTTCCCAGGCCACAAGCAGGGAGCTGGATGGGAGGTGGAGCTGCCGGGATTAGAACCGGCACCCATATGGGATCCCGGGGTGTTCAAGGCGAGGACTTTAGCCACTAGGCCACGCTGCCAGGTCCAATTTGTTTTTTTTTTTTAAGATTTATTTATTTTTATTGGAAAGGCAGATATACACAGAGGAGGAGAGACAAAGGACAAAGAGGAAGATCTTCCATGTGATGATTCACTCCCCAAGTGGCCGCAACGGCCGGAGCTGAGCCAATCCGAAGCCAGGAGCCAGGAGCTTTTTCCAGGTGTCCCACGTGGGTGCAGAGTCCCAAGACTTTGGGTCATCCTTGACTGTTTTCCCAGGCCACAAGCAGGGAGCTGGATGGGAAGCGAGGCCACTGGGATTAGAACCAGGGACCATATGGGATCCCGGCGTGTGCAAGGCGAGGACTTAAACGACTACACTATGGTACTGGGTACAATTTGTTTTTTTAAGAGGTCATAAATTAAGCTAATAGTCAATACTCAGCTCATAACCAACGAAAGAAGCACAGGCTTCAGTAACATCAAAATAAAGAAAACTCATTTCAATCTTTAGGGATTGCTTGGTTTCCAAATACTTACTGGAAAAAAATAAATACGGTGTGAAACTACTGCTTGCCATATAGTCTTTGAAAATTCTGAAATGAATAAAATGATTCCACATCACTTAAGAAATGATTTGTTTATACTGTCTTTTGCCAACTTACAACCAATGCTATCTCTTTCATATGCTAAATATCTCAGATGGGTTTACAACAGAAACTTTGGGTATTTTTCTCTCTGATGCATCCTATATATAAGACTAACATTTTTTTTTTGGCCTGAAATTCAAAATGCATTTAATACTAATCATCTCAACTATGCCGATCAATAATGACCTGATTAGTAAAGGAATATCTTCATTTTCTAAGCAATACCGACTTTCAAAGGCACTAACCAGGGAAGAAGCAGTACCAATGTGTTTCTGCGAGAGCTGAAAATGCAACGCCCTGGAGTAGGACCCGCCAACAGTACAGGTATCTTGTTGGGGAACTCCAGGCTCAGGTGAACTGTGGTTATAAATCACCTTTACAATTTTTACAGCTTGAACAAGCTACACTAAGACAACTGGCAGGAGGGAAGACCTCAAAAAGACTCCGTCTTTCAGAGAAATGCAGTGCCAATCAAAAGAAAAACACATTTTAAGGAAATACAAATTAAGGAGACATGAACAGTAACAATAACCAGACAGGCAGGGGATAATCTGAGAGCAGCAGTGGCACGATGAGGAACAGATTCTGCAACCAGGCTATACATTCCACAATCTCAATTCCTCTCAGCTTGAAATTGGGAAATGTATTTAACTCCCCCCTTTGGTTGATTTTCTTTTTACCAAGTTTAATTTTACCTGTCTCATTGGGTTGGTAGTGTGATAATTAACTAGGTTTGTCTTTGTTAACGAGTTTATACAGTACAAAGTAAACACATATTAAGTGTTGGAAAGCACCTTTACAATTAGCTTGTGTAAATTTATAAACAAAACAAAGGTAACAGAATACATCTTGAACAAAAATGGCAGGATCCTCTATTTCCACCCATCAAACATCTAAAAATTGAACATTTTTCTTGTACAGAATATTTTAAATATCTTTACCTCACAATCAGTCCTCTGGTTGGTGTGATTATTCAGCTGGGACTGAGTTTCACTGTCCTGATATTCTTTGCCTAATAACTCATAACAAGAAAACCACACCAATGATGGTGCTCAAATTTACAGAAAAAGGATGTTCTATTGTACTCTTGAAAATGCTGTACATATGTATATATGTTCAGATATATACGTGTGTACACATATAAGTGACTACAGGAGCAGGCCTGTGGTACAACAGCAAGTCCCCACCGGGGACAACTACATCCCTTACCAAAGTGCCTCATTCTGGGCCTGACTGCTCCAGCTCCAGTCTGGCTGCTGCTAACGCAAACCTTGGAGGCAACAGATGCGGACTCAACTGCGGAGGTCTACTGCAAACCACAAGGGAGACCCAGATGGAGTTCCTGGCTCCTGATTTCAACCTAACTCAGCACTAGCTGTCACAGGCATTTGCAGAGTGAATGAGCAAATGGAAGATATCTATCTCTCAGCCTTTCAAATAAAAATAAATAATTTTGGGATCCAGCATGATGGCTCAATCCTCACCTTCCAAGCTCTGGGATCCCATAGAGGCACCAGTTTGTTTCTTAGCTGCCCCAATTCCCATCCAGCTCCCTGCTTATGGCCTGTAAAAAGCAGCAAACGATGGCCCAAAGCATTGGGACCCTGTAACCACATGGGAGACCCAGAAGAGGCTCCTGTTTCCTGGCTTTAGATCGGCTCAGTTCCAGACATTGTGGCTATTTGGAAAGTGAATCAGCAGACAGATCTTTCTCTCCTCTCCATAAACCTGATCTACCTTTCCAATAAAAAGAAATAAATCTTAAAAAAAAAACTAGTATTTTTAAGTGACAAAAATATCTCACAAATTAAAAGGTATATGAAGATGAAAAGATATAACTAAATGTGACATATCCTTAAGTGATGTAACATCAGACTACCATCTTTAATATTAGTATCATCAGCAAACGTTAATAATATGTTTAGCATTATAGCAATAAACATACAATAGTTGCAGAGCTGAGTCATATA
This sequence comes from Ochotona princeps, assembly GCF_030435755.1. Lineage (NCBI taxonomy): Eukaryota > Metazoa > Chordata > Mammalia > Lagomorpha > Ochotonidae > Ochotona > Ochotona princeps. The sequence continues at coordinate 28,435,184 of NC_080835.1, read as the reverse complement.
TTCTATTATGGCTCATAAGCAAATAATGGGTTATTTGATAGACTACTGATCAAATTCACTATGGGGGAGAATCCAAATGGCAGAATAGGGTAAGGACACATTTAAACAGATGAAGAAACAATGGCGAGTGTGAAACAGAGAGGGCACATTCCAGGGAACAGAAGAGGGCAGAACAACAACAGACGGTTACCTGGAGACTGACAGACACGTGAAAGTAGTGGACGCAACACTGTGGTGCTGCAGTGACCAATACCCAGAGGCATTCAGCAAGTGGCAATCTGAACTGCACTGGCAGCCAAAACTCCACCAGCAACCAATGGGAAGGGGTGTTCACCAAGAGCTCAGGAGATAAACCCAGAAAAAGAACTGCCCATCCTGCTGGTCCATTTGATTTGACCAGAAGCAGAGACAGAACAGCAGGCCCCAGACAGGCGTTGTGAGAACAAGGTGGATTTCACAGCTCATTCTGCCCACTAGAACCAAACTGGGAACCATTTTGTGCACAAAGGCAAAGGCGATAGGAAAGGACTGTGCATGCACAAAGCTGGGAGTGAACTCATTTCTGGTTCAGTGAACTGCAACAACATGGCACTCTCAGCTTCCACCAAAAATAGATTGGGGTAGCAATTAGGCCTGACAGCCAGCAGATCAAGAACTCTAGTAGTGGCACATCACGCACCATTTGTACCATGTGGCAAAAGCTTTAAGAATGCAGGCACAACAGTGAGCTACGTATGCAATGAGCTGGAAGCAAACTCACTGAGCTCAGTGCATTGCACTGGTCCCACAGCGAAAATAATACGAACTATGGCACCCTATGGATCAAAATAGGTCTGTGTGGCCCTCAGATCTAACATCCAAGAGGTTCCTAGCTCTATAGGATTCCTGGTGCCAGGCCCGGCAATGTGGCCTAGTAGCTAAAGTCCTTGCCCTGAACACGCCAGGATCCCATATAGGCGCTGGTTCTAGTCCCGGCAGCCCCTGCTTGTGGTCTTGGGAAAGCAGTCAAGGATGGCCCAAAGATTTGGGACACTGCACCCACATGGGAAACCTGGAGGAAGTTCCTAGTTCCCGGCTTCGGATCGGTGTAGCACCGGCTGTTGTGGTCACTTGGGGAGTGAATCATCATACAGAAGATCTTCCTGTCTCTCCTCCTCTCTGTATATCTGTCTTGCAAATAAAAATAAATAAATCTTTTAAAAAAAATAAAAAAGGATTCCTGGTGCCTCCCTAATCCTGGGAATTGCTCAGACTGGAAGTGGAAGAAAGGTTGTATAGATAACAGTGCAACCTCAGAACAGGATCATAGGAGGTGGAGACTGGTGAGACTGGAGGTGGAGCTATGGAGACCATGGTGGAAGTCTAACATAAGTACCCAGACCTGGAACTAGCTGGAGGGAGTGGCACATCTGACTGCAAACAAAGAACTGTGCACCAAATACAATAAGTAATATTCAATTGTGGGTGACACAGCTTAGAAGCCTGCCCAAAGGAGAATAATCTGCTAACCAAAAGTGGAATAACCAAGAGTGAAAGAAAAGTCAGAAGCACAATGAATATTACCGAAGACTCCCCTGCAAAGGAACAACACCCTTTGTCAACCTCAGAGTTCATTGTGGAAGACATTGAGAAAATGGGGGACACAGAATTTAAAACACTCCTTATAAAACTTTTTACCAAAAACAAGAAGCACATAAAGCAGGCATTCAAGGTGTTCAAGGAACATGTCACACTGGAAATGAATCAAATGAAAGCAGATACTTCAGAAATGAAGAATACAGTAGAGCAAATTAAAAGAGAGTTTCAAAATTAGAATGAATGAAACAGAGGAGAGAATCTCAGAATTGGAAGATATTCCCTGTCATCAGGGGGAAACAAACAAAAAGCTGGAAGCAGAGCTGGATCAGGCCAAAAAAAGTATTCAAGAGTTGAAAGACACTGTTAAGAGGCCCAATATAAGAGTTATGGGATCCCAGAAGGTGCAGAAAGAGAAGCTGAGTTTGCAAATATATTTAATGAAATAATAAGAAAAAAATTTTTCCTATTCTAGAGAAAGAATTGGGAAACAAGATCCAGGAGGGGCACACAACTCCCAACAGAACTGACCAAAAGCAATCTTCACCATGACACATGATAATCAAACTCTCTTCAATCAAACATAAGAGAAAGATCCTTAAATGTGCACATGAAAAAAATCAATTGACATATAAAGGAATGCCAATTAAGTTCACAGGAGACCTCTCACAGGAAACTAAGTCAGAAGAGAATGGAGTAACATATTCCAGATTTTAAAAACAAAAAAAAATTGTTAGCCCAGGATAATGTACCCAACAAAACTTTCCTTTGTCTTTGAAAATGAAATAAAATTCTTCCACAGTAAAGAAAAGTTAAAAGAATATGCCTCTTCCAAACCTGCCCTACAAATGATACTTAAAGATGTTCTCTTGACAGAGAAAAGCAATAGCGCCCAACAAAACCAGAGGCAAATGCAAAGAACATCCCAGTAAAATGACAACAGAAGACTAAATCAATGAACAACCCATTCCTAAAATGACAGGACCAAATTACCACCTATCTGTAATAACCCTGAATGTAAACGGCTTAAACTCATCAATCAAACATCATAGATTAGTAGACTGGATTAAAAAACAAAACCCATCTATTTGTTGCATACAGGAGACACATTTCACCAACAAAGATCAGCAGAAACTATATTTCATGGTTTTTGATGTTTTTTTGTTAGTTTCATCTCTTTAAAACACTTTCTTCTGATTAAATTATTCAATGACTCATAGATCAAATAGTAACATTTTCTTCAAGAAGGTTCTTGATTTTCTTTTTCATTTCTTCAATGACACATTAGTCATTCAGTAGCATGTTATTTAACTTCATGGTGTTGTTAATTTCTTTTTTTTTTTCCTGCCATTTATTTTGTTTCGTGGCTTTTCATTTAAGGGAATGTATAGTAACTGTGTAATGGAGACTGTCACATCTAGTAGCATACGATTTAACTTCATGGCATTGTAAATTTCTATTTTACTTTTTGTTGTTGATTTTATATTGTAGCTTTTCAATTAAGGGGATATATAGTAACTGCGCAATGGAGACTAACATATCCAGATGTGAGGACACAATGCAGTACGCATCTTTACTTCCAGACAAGACGGATTCCCAATGAAACTGTTTACTATATCTTGACAATAGGATGATGGACTCTCTGTCATTGTCCATGTCCGCAATAATGGACATATGACTGTTTATGAAGAACTATACTATAGTAAAGATATTGGGGGTGAGGGGGGAGGGATTTGGGGAGGGGATAAGGGAAACCCCAGGGCCTATGGAATTGTATCATATAATGATAACAATAAAAAGAAGTAAAATTTAAACCAATCTAAATTATTTTTAAAAGCTAAATGGCAAGCACCAGTTTTCTCAGAATTTCTACCAAACAGATAGTAACCAATTTTCTGTCAGAGTCCCTAACTGCTTTTAGCTTTATCTGGTTTTTTCTCCCATCTGTATAGTTCTTCATTTTTCCCTTGTTGTTCATAACCTTGACATGTCTGAAGAGCATCATTCGGTTATACTGTAAAATAATCTTGCATTAGGTTTTGTTTCTCAGGGTTAAACTGAGGTTGTACATATTTCTCAAAATAAACCACAAAAATGACATGACCTTCTTGTTGCATTAATTCTTCAGTATATTGTGTTATTAATGGTACTGACTTCTCGATTAACATAATATCTGACAAGTTCTTCACTAGGATATTACAATTATTCCCTTTATAATAAACATTCTAGGAGAAATTCTCAGAGACTGTGAAAATAGCTATTTCTTTTCAAATTTTTATCCAGTATAACATCTACCAATGACCTTTGCATATAATAATTATTTCTGAGACTGTCTATATAGCTTTTAAAAGGAAATATTTCTGTAATGGTCTAACTGTTCCTTAACATTTAATCACAGTTGAACTTGATTGAATGAACCATATTTTAATATGCAAAAGAAAACAGAAGTTAGTTTCTTTTGTCAGTATATTCAGTTCATGCTAGTCATCTAGGATACCAACAAATAACATATTTGAAATGCTACTTACATAACTATGGCTTTTAAAGAAATCTGATGGACTAGTGGTGAGGATTTTGTCTCCTTCCAAACCAATCACTCTTTTACAAATATTTGATCTTGGGTCACTTGGGCTTTTTGCAATCACAATGTCACCTCTGAGGGGGAAAAAGTGAAAAGCATCACCAAATGTCATTAAGCATAAGCTGCTTTAATATTTTTATAAAACAACAGAAATCCATATTCTTTACCCTCTTATGTACTGAACCTCCTATATATTTTTTAGCTTTGAAGACTTTTCTGAAGAATTTTATAGGTCAAATCCAATAATGAGAACAACAGGAAAGTTACCTAAATTTTCTGGTATTCTTAGGTTTTATACTTCAAAAAATTTTTAAAAATTATTTATTTGTACTATAGGCACTGTGCATTGCTTCTGAATGCAACTTTTAGACTTAAAACTTTATTGAAAAACAACTTCACATAATAAACCAAATTAGCTAAATACACTTTTGTACCCAGGCCAGCATTGTGGCCCTGTGGGTTGAGCCAATGGTTGCTTTGTCCGCATCTCATACCAGTGGGGCAGTTTAAGTCCCAGCTATTCCATTTCAGATCCAATTTCCTGCTGACACACATAGGGAAGCAACGGATTAAAGCCTAAGTATGCTACTCCTGCCACCCATGTGGGAACTCAGGAAGGAGCTGTAGGTTTCTGCCTTCAGCCTGGGCCAGACCCATCTACGGCAGTGCCACCTGGGGACTAAATCACAAAAAGGCCTCTGTTGCATTCTGTCTGTTTCCCTATCACTCTTTCAAATAAAAAGTCTTTAATTGTACATATCACTGTTCAAATCTAATGCACAATAAAGAAGTAAAATCATCACTTAATATTTCCTAGTTCTCAAAGAATTGAACAAGGTATGTTATATAACTCCTTTAATTTACAGCAGAATCAAAAAGACTTATATTTGATGAAAGCATTGAAAGAAGCAAATAAAATGTTAAGGCTGCATAAATTACATATTTGAAAGGATGTAACATATTTGCTCACTAATTGCACCTAATTCCAGAATATGATGCTATTTGTAAGAGATATATGTCAAAATGATGTCAAAATCTAATAAAAAGGAACACTAAGCTTAAAACAATTGTTACCCATAAATATTAAAATGAGTTGAAAATAAATTAGTCCCATAAAAAAAGTCACAAAATAAATAGAAAATATTTGGTATGAGACGAAACACAAAATCTTTCCTAACATCTAGACCAGAGGGGAATACATAAGAATACATAATCCATAAGAAGGGAAAAACAATATCACAAGTTTTATAGAAAATGCAAAATAATTATTAGAGTAGTAACTTTCTTACAGATTATCCACATGAAAGAGTTACAGAAAGAGAGAGACTGAGACAGAGAGTGCCAGGCAGAAAGATCTTGTATCTGCTGGTTCTGTCTCCACATGACCACAAAGATCAGGGCTTGGACAGGTCAAAGCTGACATACGGGGGCTTCTTCTGGGTCTCCCATTTGGAGCCCAAACATTTAGGCTACCTTCAGCTGCTTTTCCCAGGCCATCTGCAGGGAGCTGGACCAGAAGAGGAGCCGCTGGCACATGAACATGTGCACCTATGGGATGTGAGTGGCATGTCATGAGGAGGTTTGACCAGCTAAACAGGAATGCCAGCCCCTAGAGTAATAATTTTTGAGGCTATTCTTGATAAGAGATGAAAAGTATTAAATCACCACATCATTAAATGCTAGAATTTGTAGCATTATAATCTTGTCTTCTTTGGAAAACAAGATAAACTATTCCCTTGCCAATCAATTAAAGTCAATGGAGCTGTTAGGACAAATAAATTTGCAACACTGTCCACGTTAATCCTAGCTACTCTGAAAGAACAGACTTCTTTCATGAGAGTTTCATATGGCTCAAATTTTTTGATCAGATAACCACTAAGGCACTAAAACTCTAATTGAACAGCAACACTGAAATAAATTTTAATTAAGCAAAGTTTTTTATGAGAAAAAATGTTAAAGTAGGTTATATTTTGCATTTGTCTAACAAAATACATCCTTACAGCTTAGATCTAAATACATATGCCTTATATCAAAGGGTGGGAACTTGTTTTCTGTCAGGGTCATCTGGGTATTTATAACATCATGTGCAGATTATACAAAATAAACAATGTAAAAATTAGTTTAGGGGCTGATGCCCATGGCATAGTATGCTAAGCCTCTGCATGCAGCACGAGCATCCCATACAGGCATCTATTCAAGTCCCAGCAAAGTCACTTCTGAAACAGCTCCCTATTTACGGCCTGGGAAAGCAGCAAATTATGGTTCAAGTCCTTGAGCCAACGCTCGCACAGGAAGTTCTGGCTCCTGATATCGGATCAGCTCAACCCCAGCCGCTGCAATCATTTGGAGAGTGAGTCAGTGGATGGAAGATCTCTCTCCTACTGTATCTCTCCTTCTCTGTGTAACTCTATCTTTCAAATAAAAATAATTGAAAACAAAATGCAATAGGGTTAAGCCACTGTCTGTAATGGCAGCATCCCTTATGAGCAACAGCTTGTGTCTCAGCTACTCCATTTCCAATCCAGCAATCTGGCAATGGGATCGGAAAAGCAGAAGATGACCCAAGTGTCTGGGTCTCTGCCACCCATACAAGAGACCCAGATGAGGTTCCTGGCTCCTGGCTCCTGGCTTCAGCCTGCCCAATTGCTGGCTGTCATAGCCATCTGATGAATGAACCTGCAAATGGACAATTACTATCTTTCTTTTTCCCTCCCTCCCTTTCCTCCTCTTCCTCTGTCTGTAATTCCTCAGAAATAAATGCATTTTTAAAAAAAATTAGCCAGCAAGAGTTACTGAAATTTGAGTCCTACCTATGTTTGCCTTATAGGCTAGGACAAATGAACTGTAAGCCAGTATTTGCTTATGCTAGATTTTAAATTCTTTCAGTATTAAAAGGAACTTAATAAGGCTATGTCTTAAGTTTTTCCTTCTCATTTATAAATGCAAACATTTTATTATTCTAGTTGATGGCAAGTTTTTGACAAGAAGTAGCAATATCTCATTTATGTTTACATTATCTATACTGTACAGTATACCTTAAAACTAGGTTCTCATTAAATGATTATCTGTTGTAATAAGAGGCTATGATTATCTCAAGTTCATAGAGTTGACTGAAAAGATCCGTGTGTCTTATATACCACTTTCCCAAGTGCATTAGCAAGAAACTAGATCAGAAATGGAGCCGCCTAGACTTGACTCAGCACCCATAGGGGATGCCAGTAGTGAACCGTGAGTTGCGGCTTAACCCATTGAAGCCAAAAATCCAGCCCCAAAATTGTTTTAATAATATGGGACAGGCTTTGAACAGTGAAACAAGAATGGCTAAACCTACTTATCATGAGATAAAAACTGGCAACTACTGTTTTATCAGAATTATTTTAAAAGTTAGAATCAAAAACCTTTGTAAATCAGACAGATGCCCTTAAGAATTATAATAGATTACTAAATGCTTGACATCCATTCATAAGGAATAATGCTCACTGCAGTACCGTAAGGACAGGAACAACTATTTGGAATGGGGTTTTAAAAAGCTTAGTGACAGCATACACCAAGTAGTTATTCAACTGATGTAATTCATCGGGAGAATCATAATAGCTAAAATTCATGTCTCAGCTATATACAATGTCATAACCTAACAGTCCTCAAAGGGTCATCATGGATTTTAATAAATAAGACAACCATTAATAAAATAACAGAATTAATCATTTTTCAAAATGAGAGACTAATTTGGGTATGCAATGCAGTACCTTATTCTTGATTCAAAACAACACACGATGCATTAGTAAAAATTTTTAGGATCAGATTTCCAATTTTTCTATAAAATTATCAGCTGCTGGGATTTTGATTTATATTGTGTTTAATATATAGATAACAGTGTCTATTTTTATAATACCCCTAAACTGGTCATAACCTACAAGTCTATGAGGCATTAACACATAAAAAAGCCATAATGTATTCTTATGGTCGCTGCTAGCTCAGAAATGACAGGGAATGGATAATTGGTAAAAAGTGAAATAGTGGGTGAATCTCAAAATCATCATCTTGAGTTTGAGAAGTCAGACTACAGGGTTTATACTGTATGATTCCATTTGTTGAAATTTTAGAAAATGAAACCTAGTAGACAGTAGCAGAAGCAGAGCAGTGGCTATCTAATGAAAGGAGGTAGACTTTAGGAAGTGTGCAAAACAGGAAACTTTTAGCGGTGCTAGAAATGTTCATTATTTTTATTGTGATGGTTTCTCAACAATATAGATTTCAAAACAACAAACTGTATTTTTTACACGTTGTTATATAGTGTGTGTCATCTATACTTCAGTAAAACAGAAAATTGTATACCCCTTCAAAAAAAGTAAAATAGACATATTTATACATACATATAACAAAAGAGACTGTGAACTATTCTGATTAATAACACAAGGAACAAAATGATTCAGGAGACATTTACGTTTACAGAAAATATTAAAATTTCTCAATCTGAGACAAAATATTTGATTCCAAATTTTATTTGGCTGATTGTTAGCTTCAGTATCTTTTTTAAAAAAGTTTTTAAAGATAAAATGCATGACAGACACAATTTATGTGTGTATTTTCATTGTAAATTTAATTACATTCATCAGATTTAATTTACCTGTGAATGCCATAAAAATGTCGACTAAGATTTTCTGCAAAGACAATGTCTGAATTTTGAATTGTAGGCTCCATTGATGGTCCAGAACACTGAAAAAAAGGGTAATTTTGCAATTTGAGTTAAAAAAAACTTTAAATGTAAGAGAAATTATCTCTTCACAAAAAAATACAAGACAAGGAGCTTCAAGCTTGGGGAGTGATTTACAGTAAATTGACAAATATGTTCAACTCTGAAGTAGTTACCAGCTTTAGAAATACAAATATCTTAACAAATGTTTTACTCACATCACATTGTTACATGAGTAAAATACCATTATCTACATTTTCAAGTCCTGATCACCTGTAGAATGAATACCAGGACATCTCCAGCCAAATAAGCAAGGCCAACTACACTGCTTAGCCTATAATTCCTAACATATACTTGTTGATGAACAATCTGATTACTTGCTATTGTCAAATATCCTCTGGTGCTCATGATGTAACTTATTGAGAGTAATCTTTTCTCTCTGAGTTTTTGCCTTATTTACTCACATACTGAGGCTGTAATTTGCATTGTATAGCAAAAAATACTGTCATCATAAGACAATCTTTGAAAATTTTCATACTTCTGTGTCTCAATAATTGAATCATTTTCACATACACCTCTGTATCTCTAAATCACATGATCATTTCCACTCTAAAAACAACAGTTTCCATTTATTCCACTTCTTGTGGAGAAAACTTTTTAGTCAAACCTCACTAAGAAATAACAAAGAATATTTATAAAGTGAATGTGTTTTTTTTCTAATCTTTGGAAGTACTAATGTAACTTTCAAAAAATCAAGGAGGAGAGTTTCATTCAAATGTATTTATATCACTCAAGCTCAATGCGAGTCTGTTTAAGTGTCATCTGTTAGAATAATCCTAAACAAAAAAATAAGAGTAACAAGAAAAACAAAAACACTTGCTGGCTAGTCAATCAACTTATCTTTCATTCACACAACCAAAAATGTTAATAGCCATGCCCGGAAGGTTCATGACACACTATTAACAACACACATTGGTTGGGCATGGGGGGCCAATGGAGGCTGAGATTAATTTTAACATTTTAACATTCATATTAGCAAAAAAAAAAATCATGTCTTTAAATGACAGTTAAATATGGTAATTCTGAATAGGCAGGTTGGAAATGGGGTAAGTCCGTGTGATACTCCAAGTCAGATAATACTAACTGTGGTACTCAGAACAAGTTCCTCGATTTCTGAGCCTTTTCTACATGTGTACAATGGTTTTCCACCACGTATATCAAGGTATGTGAACTACACACAACCTCAAACACATGCTGGTAGATAGTAAGTGGCAGTCCATAAATAACAGCAACCATTATTAGGCTATTCAGAAATTTTGTGCTCTCATTAAAAATATACCAAATTTATTTAATATAAAACATATATTACAAACATAATATTAAACGTAGGAGTTTTTGTATTTTATACCAGTGTCAATTCAATCACATTCTTTTATCAGATACTTAGATTTTTATGTGTTGGATTTACTATATTCATTAAATCAATACTAAAGTACAACAAGAGTAAATATACTTTCTTTCCCTTTAAGAAAAAGTATGTTTAAAGCCAATTTTCTTGAATATAAAAACTTACCATAACAACACCACCAACGTATTCAAAAGTACAATGAGCTATACAGCCATACTGAATTGTATAGCCAAGAAGTCGAAAGGTTTTTCCTAGAAAACCTCGAAACATAGTTCTGTGCAGACTCTGCCACCATCAGCCTGATATTGAATTGGAAAAAGTTTCATTAATAAAAATTTAAAAACATTTAAGAAATTGTTCCATTTAAAATATTTCAGAATTATCCAAGTGTTCTAAATGTATGATAACGGTTTAATTACAAAAGAGCAGATTTTCAGTTCTGCTAAAGGTATTTTTAATTGAAAATTATAGCCATTGAATTTTCTTGATCAAATGAAATTACACTCAAGTATCATTGGACTTACCTGTCCCTCTCTATATCTTTATTATTTTTAGATTGCCTCCTTGTATTAAGGTACATAGTTAAAGGAACAAAGAAGATATTCACTCCCTGAAAGTATTATGAATACTTTTGCATAGCTCTGTGCTATTTTCATCAGTTTACTTCATGTAACATAATAGAAGAATCAGCAGAATAGGTACATGAAGACTCAAACATTAAATTTGTTCTTATACTAACAATGCCTTTTGATCTTCAATGAATTACTTAATCTTTATGAGGCATAATAAAATGAAAATATCATACAGAACGGTTGTGAAAATTCAACATGCTAAAACGTTCTGGAAATTAAATTAAATTGTCAGCTATTAACTTGATAGTCAAATAAATGTATGACCATGAAACAGCATGAAACACCACATAAAGACGTTTAAGCAATATAAGTTTAAAATAGTAATATTTTCATTAAGTACTCATAGTATTTCTTCTTTCATATTTACTTGTTACAACCATCTCTTAACAAAGCCTAAGTCTTAGGACTAGGTCACAATGCATTGTTCTCATTAAATTTACTAAAACATAGCAATATTTAATAATGTCAAGCTTTACATATGGTAGTTCATTACAGCAGACAGTGTTCTCATACTAATGTGATAAAACCAAGGAGATTAAGTGCAGTAGCCTGTTCGACATCATACATTTCTAAGAATTGGCCAATTATGTTAAACCGACAAGAGCGTTTTTTTTTTTAAAGATTTACTTATTTTGTTACAAAGTCAGATATACAGAGAGGAGGAGAGACAGAGAGGAAGATCTTCCATCCGATGATTCACTCCCCAAGTGAGCCGCAACAACCAGTGCTGCGCCGATCCGAAGCCGGGAACCAGGAACCTCTTCCAGGTCTCCCACGCGGGTGCAGGGTCCCAAGGCTTTGGGCCATCCTCACCTGCTTTCCCAGGCCACAAGCAGGGAGCTGGATGGGAAGTGGAGTTGTCGGGATTAGAACCAGCACCCATATGTGATCCTGGGGTGTTCAAGGCGAGGACTTTAGCCACTAGGCCACGCTGCCGGGCCCCACAAGCGTTTTTTAAAATTTTCTTTCTTTTTTTTTTCTTTTCTCTTCTCTTCCTTTCTTTCCTTCCTTCTTTTTCTTTCTTTCTCTCTTTCTTTCTCTCTTTCTTTCTTTCTTTCTTTCTTTCTTTCTTTCTTTCTTTCTTTCTTTCTTTCTTTCTTTCTTTCTTTCTTTCTTTCTTTCTTTCTTTCTTTCTTTCTTTCTAAGTGAGATATACAGAGGAGAGACAGAAAGATCTTCCATCTGCTGGTTTCACTCCTCAAGTGGCTGCATCAGCCAGCGCTGAGTTGATCTAAAGCCAGAAACCAGGAGCTTCTTCTGGATATCCCAAGCAGTTGCAGGGTCCCAAGGCTTTGGGCCGTCTTTGTTTTCCCAGGCCACCAACAGGGAGCTGCATGAGAAGAGAGCCTGCTGGGACATGAAATGCTGCCCATATGGGATCCTCTCACATGCAAGGAGAAGACTTTAGTCACTAGGCTACAGTTCCGGGCCCCAGCTAGCATGTTTTTGTTGCTGTTGTTGTTTTTGCTTGTTTGGTTTTTATTGGAAAGTCAGCTATACAGAGAGGAGGAGAGACAGAAAGAATCTGCCTGTTGATTCACTCCCCAAGCAACTGCAAGGGACGGAGGTGCACCGATTCAAAGCCAGGAGCTCAGAGCATCCTCCAGATCTCCCATGTGGGTATAGGATCTGAAGGTTTTGTGCTTTCTTCAACTGGGCTAGACCCCAAGGCTAATGGAAGACAACGTCACTCATGCCTCCTGAGTGGATTTATCCGTGGGTGACACTTCTCCTTTCAGGGTGACCGGGGAAGATTTCAACACCAAGGAGCCATATGAGCTATTAGCTCTCAAACTGGAGAACGGGTGAAAAGTTGTGTTCGCTCAAGCACTGGTTCCATCCTTTATGGAAACACTGACCTCAGGGGCAGCAGTATAACTTCTACACCAGAGGTTGGGAATAGGTCAGGAAGGCCACTACAAAGCAGCAGACCATGGGCAATGGTCTATGATCTCTACTGGCAGAATCTGGCTGGCGTCTTGTGGAGGCAGCAGGGCCCACTCAAGAATCCACTGACACGTTCCCAATACAGGCTCCCCAGTGCAGCTTCACATTCACAAAAGGAAAGGGACTCTAACGGTAACATGAGCACTGATACACTTCTAAGAAAACAGAACACCAATCTTCTTCAAGCATACCTCTGTAGGAAAACCAGGAGGAAGGGCAGGAACACTGGAGCTCCAATGTGAGCCCAGGTTAAAAAAAAAAATCACGTGAGAACCAGGAAGGGAGGGGGCAGAGCCTGCAGGGGAATAAGGGGGAGGACTTGCTCCTCTGATTTTATATTCAGTGCATCCTAAAATAAGCAAAGTTCATCACAGCCTCCAGGACACTGGGGTCCACGCCTTGCATTCCTATCTCATCCTGCTTGCACTCCATCATATCATTTGGAAACATCGCATGGAAGTAAGGATTGAGGCTGCCAAGACGATCTGGTGAGCACTGAATTTGTGGTCCCCGATCTTGAGCATCACATCGCACAGATTGCAGACGGGTCACACTTGGAGGGCCATAACATTAACTAGAACTCGAGAACCATATCTGGGGGTAGATTCTGTGGGGGGATGTGTGAGCCAAACCCTGTGGAAATTCTAGCCCCACTGGTTAGCTCAAGAGTTGGGGTGGTGATGGGCTGAGCTAGGTGTGATCAAGGAGCTTACCATCAATCACAGGTAAAGGAATTCGCAACAGTCTGGACTGGTCAAGGCAGCAGCACCCAAATGTGCATCCTGAATAGGGTGTGGGGTGGGCCAGGCTGCAACTTCCACCAGCTCATACTAGGCCAAATGGAAGGCCAGACTGTGCTGGGTACTGGCCTAAAACCCAACGGCATGTATGAGAACTGGGTCTGGGAGTGGATCAAGTGGAGGAACTTGGGAAACTCCCCTGGCAAGACATAGCTCCTGCTGGTGAACCTGTGGTCCAGACCTGGGGGTCGGACAAGCTGGGCAAAGTAGCTCCAATAGCTGGCTAATGTATGAATCGATAATGGAATGGGATGTACTGGGCAGGACTGAGCAAACCTTAGCCTAAAAGCGAAATTAGAAACCAGGATAGAGCACAGGTCATGCCAAGCTAGGCTCTTGCACCTAATGGTCTGCGTGAGTCAGGAACATTAAGCTACAGTGTCTAAGGCAGAGGCCAGGACAGGTGAGGGGTGAGCCAGCTGAGTCAGAGCAACCACCAGCATGCGTGTGATCTATGGCTGGGAACAGGCCCGGTTGGGGAGCTAAGGGGACACCCTAACTGGGTTGAGGTTCCCACCAAGGGGCACATGGGCTGGAATGGGGGCTGTGTTCTGATCAGGAAACAGTTGTAGTCTCTCTTGGCTCAAGTATGGAATGGGACTGGACACACTAAACCGGGCCAGATCCCAAAACCGTCTGGTGTCCTAGAGGACCAGGGTAGATGTGGGATGGACTAGGATAGGTCTCAACCACTACTGAGCCATGTGTGAACCGTATAGGGTATGCACGAGCCATGGCTGGGCTGAAACATCCAACAAGAACCAGTTTGGGTTGAAGGCCAGTCAGGAAAAGCCACTGTCCCTGCTAGGACAGGAGGTGAACTGAGTAGAGTTAGCCCATGGACCCGCAGGTATGTGCAAAATCTGGCATTGGGAGGGGTTCTGATGGAGGAGCCTGGGCAACTCCTCTGGCAGGACACAGTCCCGGCAGGTAAGCGCAAGAAGCATAATAGGAAACAGCCCAGAATAGGCCATGGAAAGTTTCCCACTGGCATACACTTGGCATGGGTCAGGAGCAGACCAGGCTGAACCAGTTCACATCTGCCGCTGCTGAATCCAAGCACCAGAACGGAGTGTGGATAGAGCCAGGTTCGGTCACGATAAAAACCAGTGCACAATACGGAATGGCAAGGGGAGGTTACCTGTACCAGATGTGGCCACAGCACCCAACAGCACACGTGAGAAACAGGAGGGAGGGGGCAGAGCCGGCAGGAGGAATATGGGGGGGCTCCCTTGCTGGACAGCTACTCCCACTGGAGAGCATGAGCTGGGATGGGGGCAGACCAGACTAGGCACGACTACAACACCTGTGGGCCTCATGTGGACCAGATCAGGGAAAAGCCAGGCTGGGCTGATTATTCCTACTGGTGCAAACAAAATTAGAGTGGGTGAGGGTTGGCTGGGCTTAGCCACAGCATCAGCTGGCAGAGGCTGGTACTGAGGGCTAATTCTGTCACATCAAACCACAGAACCACCTGGAGAGTGCATAATCTGGGAGTGGGAGTGGCCTGGGAGGAAAATAGTGGGCTCCTGCCTCTTGGGTTACCACTCCCATGGGAGGGCATGAAAACTAGGACAGGGGCTGGGGGTGGCTAGACAGAGAGGCACTCAACAATATCCGTAAGGGCTGGATAGTTAAGCTGGTTAGATGGAACTAAGCTTTAATACCCATTGATGTGTATGAGAGCTGAATGGGATGTGGGACAGACTGGACTAGTCTGCTACACAGACTGGGAAACCAGGGTAGAGGCAGGCCTGGTGGGGTTATTGTGGGTCGCTCCTACTAGGCTGCCGCTCCCACTGGTTTATGTGAGGGCCGAGTATGTGCTGGGCAGAACCAGGCTGGACTGCAACACCCATTGGTTCCAGTGGAAGTCAGGGCTGAAAACAGATCCGACCCAGCAATCGCAACCACCAGCTCTTTGGGGCAATGGACTGTGCTGGGCCCTGTGCTTGCTAGTACATACAAGAATCTGGTCTGGGAACACCTCAGACAAGTTTCTTTGGGCATCTCCACAGTCGAAATGGCAGACTCAGAACCCTAACCATGAAAAGACAGAAGACAGAACAAGTCAATCAACCACCTCAGGTATATGTTGGCACCGAAATACTGGACAAATGGAGACTCTATGATGGACTATATCAATCAGTGGATTCTTCAGTGACCTCATCAAGCTTGGAGTGGCGAGATTGGCAGTGATTCATAACTGGTGAACTATCAAAACTACTTGAGCAAGACCCTCAGAGCATGCCCCACATTCGGGAGCTGGGGTGGGTGGGAGACTGGGTGGGGCTTCTACCTCAATATCCCCATTTACCTGAGATACATTAAGGAAACAAAATGGAAATAATAGTCTTACCCACTTTCCTATAGCCCTTGAACATTTTTACCCTAATTAACTATGTAAATACTGTAAAAAATAGAATAATAATAAAAAAGAAAGCTAAAAAAAAAACTTTAAAAATATGTCCGGCATTGTATTCTAGTAGCTAAAATCCTTGCCTTGCACGCGCAGGGATCCCATATGGGCAGTAGTTTGCATCCTGGTGGCCTGCTTCCCATCCAGCTCCCTGCTTGTGGCCTGGGAAAGTAGTTGAGGATGGCCCAAAGCCTTGAGATGCTGCTCCCATGTGAGAGACCCAGAAGAAATTCCTGGCTACTGGCTTCAGATTGACTCAGCTCTGGCAGTTGCAGACACTTGGGGAGTGAATCAGTGGACAGGAGATCTGTCTGTCCTCTTCTCTGTATCTCACTTTCCAATAAAAATGAACTAATCTTTAAAAATTAAAACAATTTAGAAATAAAGTAAAAATGTAGCTGATACAAGATTTTAAGAGGAAACATACAGCAGTTATCAAGAAGATACAATATCAGATCAATTAACCATTGGCTAAAGCCATCTTAAGCATACAACAGAATCCACTTGTCTAAAAATAGTTAATGACAAAAATCGGGGCAGGTGTTTGACCTAGCAGTTAAACCAGTGGGTGGGATTCCAACTTGCCATTTCAGAGTTCCTGGTTCACGTGTAGCCTGCACTGTGGTTTTCCACCTCCTGATCATATGTGTGCTGGTAGGGAGCAGTGATGGCTCAACTCGTTGGGTCTCCCTCTCTGTGTGTCTCAACACATTTTCAACATAATTAATTAAATGGAAATACACAGACTGTTCCTATATGATGGCTCTGATTCACCAATACTTATAATTCAGCATAAATTAGAAGCTAATCGGGCCATAAAATCTGTTTTTATGCCTTAGACAATGCCCAACTCCAAATACAATGTTGGCAATCTAACTGTCTAATAACTTCATAAAAGAGCAATGATGAAAATATTAGATTTCTTTTGTTAAAGAGGAGATAATAGACCAAAATGGAGTCACTCATGCTAAAGGTCTGTGAAACCAAAACTTAATCAGTCCTGTCATGAAATCAGGAGAGATGACAGTCAAATACACTAAGGAGATCAGGTTTTAAAAGATTATCAGCAGACCCACTGAAACAAGTCAAAGGGAACCCAGTCTACTTGAATCGCCATAAGAGGAGTTACACTCATGCAGAGAAAACAACCTGATGGTAATCAATACATTTATCATACTCTGCTGTTTTATTGTTCCTTACAACAGTGTCTTATTAACTAACTGAAGCAACCCTTAAGAACAGGGGTTGGGCCCGGCGGCGTGGCCTAGCGGCTAAAGTCCTCGTCTTGAAAGCCCCGGGATCCCATATGGGCGCCGGTTCTAATCCCGGCAGCTCCACTTCCCATCCAGCTCCCTGCTTGTGGCCTGGGAAAGCAGTTGAGGACGGCCCAATGCATTGGGACACTGCACCCGCGTGGGAGACCCGGAAGAGGTTCCAGGTTCCCGGCTTCGGATCGGCGCGCATCGGCCCGTTGCGGCTCACTTGGGGAGTGAATCATCGGAGGGAAGATCTTCCTCTCTGTCTCTCCTCTGTATATATCTGGCTGTAATAAAATGAATAAATCTTTAAAAAAAAAAAAAAAAAAAAGAACAGGGGTTGGAGATCACGGGAGGGAATGAAAAGGGACTGGTAAGTAGCAAGCTGACTCAAGAACTGGAAGCCATACCTCACCAACCCTGTGAACTTTTCTCCCTACCTGCTAATCAAATGACCCTTCCCCCAGGTTGGACTCCCCCTCACTGAGCACTGGAGGTAGTACCACATAACCATTCTCCTTCCCAGGCTCATGAGAAACCAGGCAACAGGGAGGGGCACCCTCTCCCCCTGAGGATACAAGAGGAAAGTAGATACATCTTCCACTTGGCCTCTCTCTGCTCACTCTAGCTCTGAATGTTTCTGTGATTTCCTTTTAAACCAAGTTTACCAAAAAAAAAAAAAGGTGCCTTTAAGAAGACGGTTCTGCCACACCCTGTGGTAGGTTCGTTTCTATGTTGTAGACGAGAAGCTGCCTGGCCCACAATATAGGCCAATTTGATAACTGAAAACTCCATTAAATATTCTTCTTGATACATCCCTGCAGATAATAACAGGAAGGAATCTGAAGTGTGTAAATTACTTTGGATCTTAGTACCATGTGAAGAGAGCAGGAAGTTATTTGAAGAGATAAGAGTACCCATGTGGATGCATATTTTCAAAGTAACATAAGGAACACTGTTGAGAAATGTTATTGAAATAAAGGATAAAATCAGAATGGATTTTTTTAAAAGAAATCTCTGAAAAACAACATTCATACAAGACAAACCATGCACATTTTGGGCACTCATTAGCTCTCCCTAGCAAATGATTAATTAAGACTAGTTTTGGGGCTGGTACCATGGAACAGCAGGTTAAGCCTCCACAAGCAATGTCAGCATCCCATATTGGCAGCAGTTCATGTCACAGCAGCGTCACTTCTGATCCAGCTCCCTGCTTATTGTCTAGAAAAGCAGCACAGAAGCTCAAGACCCTGGGACCCTGCACTCAAGTGGGAGGCCTCGAAGAGGCCTATTGGCTCCTGGCTTTGGATGAGCTCAGCTCCAGCCACTGAGGCCATCTGGGGAGTGAACCAGAGGATGAAAGATCAATCTCTGTATCTCCTTTTCTCTGTAACTCTTTCAAATAAAAATAAAATAAGTTTTAATTTTAAAAAAAGAGACTAGGTTCAACAGCTCTGATTTACATATAGCCAATTCATGGATCCTTTGAAGATACAGGGAGGATATCTGGTGTTTGATCCCTGTATCTTCTACTCTCTGACCTTGGAAAACTGACCCTAAGAACTCACCAAGGCACTGTGTACACTTTGATAGTACCTCAGCAGAAGGTCAAAGGGAGAATTACACATTTCCCTTTTTCGCTTCTTTCCCTGTGCAGTCTCAGGTTGGCTACATCTTTTGAATTAAAGGTCACTGCGTTTCCAAAGGCTGTCAGCTGTACAGGAATCTCTCCCACTCTGTTGTAACCTGCCCCTCCCCTGGCTCCTTCTGGCTAAAACTGAAAATGTCTCTACTGCTGCTGATTTTAGGACTAGTCTTGATAATTCTCCAATCTTCAACTATATTTATTCCAAGTTTAAAAGCCCCTCCTTAAATTATCCTGATTTCAGTGTATCAGCTGTTTTCCATAGAGACCCAAATGATAAAATCAGTGCATTTAAAAAAAAAATTCTTACTTGAACTTTACAATATGAAATGATAACAAAGGAGTTCTCATATATAGTCATTTCATGACAATCTTGGTAGGCAAGCAAGTGGTATAGCCTTTCAGGAGAATACAACTACAAAATAGTTCTTCTTCAAAAACCTTATGTTAAAGGATGTACCCTAAAAGATACTACTCCAACATTCAAAATCCATGTGTAGAAAGCTGTTTATTCTAGCATTATCTGAAATAGTAAAACTGGACATAATGCAAACATGTTCTTTTGGAGCCACGCTGAGTCTTCTCCTGCAGACTGAGGAGGCAGGGTGCTGAAACATCACCCCCCTCCTTATCCTTTTCCCTGAACAATGCCCATATGTGGGTGTGCTTTCCTTATCTTTCAAAGTAACTATCACTTAGTGTGACATAAAAAGGGGGGAGGGGAGCATGGCTTAGTGGTTTGATTGGCTGCCTGAAGTGCCAGCACACCACATGGCAAAGCTTTAAGACCCAGCTATTTCACTTCAATTCAGCTCCCTGCTAAGCGTACCCGGGAAAGCAGAAGATGGCCCAAGTGCTTGGGCCACTGCAACCATACAAGAAAACCAGACAAAACTCCTGGCTCCTAGCTTTGGTTGGACGCAGCCTGATCATTGTGGCCACTTGAGAAAGTGAGCCAGTGTATGTACGATCTCCCTCTTTATCTCTCTCCCTGTAACTCTGCTTTTCAAGTAAACAGACGGAATCTTTAAAGAAGCAGATTAGAGGATGTGCTAAAGGAACTAAACGAAACCTAGAACACTGTGTAAATGACAAATAATAACACTGGAAAGATAGGCAAGATCATTCAAGGTCTTTCGAATTTTAGACTTTGTTCTAAGGGTAATGGGAACTACTAAGTGAACTTAGGTAGAATGTGACCTTACAAATTAAGATTACATTAAATGCTATGTAAATAATTGCAGCAGAGGCAAAAAATTCATAGAGGTTCTCTCACTGCTGGATGAACAAACTCACTAGAGGTTTACCCCTAAGTAGCCACATTTGGGGTAGCAAATCAAGAAGCCAACTTGATCATATTAAATTTGGTGTACTTCCCGAACAGGAATTATGGTACAATGGATTCAGTGGCATCCTAAACAGATGCTAGAATCTTTAAGATATATGTTCATCCTTAGTTGTACTTAGCCACTAAGTATCTAGCCAAGTGTTACACAGCTGAGAAAAGTAGCCAATAGGTGGCTGGCATCCTGGATCTGTTAATGCCAAATTTGTGTTAACTATACCAGTGTGCCAGCACAGTTGTCTATACCTTTTCTTTTATTATTTTTTAAAGACATGTGGGGGGATTGTGCCTGTCTCAGGCTGACCTGCCCAAGCATCATTTGGCAGCAGGCACTCCATACATTCCCAAGCACAGGAACTGTGGATTGACCAGGGAAACGGGCAAGGCAAGTGAATGTGTGGGAGGGAAGACCGCTGAGGGACTATGCTGCAGGTGAGGAATGACTTCTGAGGGACTTTCATCAACAAGGCCATTGTACTTGCTGACCGTGGAATGCATGTGTCAGAACAGGGCTTCCTCAATGGCTCAGATGGAGCAGTGGATAGCAAGCCCAGATGCACATGGAGGATATGGCAGTTCATCGGGGTATGCAGAAGACATTTCACACCACAGTAGAACATAGAGGGCAGAACAAATTGGTCAACTACCCTGGCCAGGTGTTGACAGCAAATATCTGGACAACTGGAGACTCTAAGGTGGAATATGTCAGCCAATGGACCTTTGAAGGAACTCCTCATCTTTGGATTGGCGAGAGCAATAGTATTTCATTGAAACCATGTGAGCAGAACACCTGGAGCAAACTTAACCAATGTTAAGACTCTGGAATGACACTGGGTAACTGTTCCCCATCCCCGAGTACTGAGGCAGTTGGGATGATGCGGGCGGCTTCTCCCTTAATCTCCTCCTTTCCCCGGATACAGGAAGAAGAAAAAGGAAAGTTAAAAACAATGGTCTCGTCTACTTTTCCTAACCCTTGACTCTTCCCATCCTAACCAACTATGTAAGCATCATCAAAAATAGTTAAATAGTATTAAATATATATGTTCATATTTTGAACAATGATGTAATCACCATCATTTCCTGATAAAATACACATAATACTTCAACATCTTTCCAATGTAGCATATTCCATGTTAATTCCAATGAAGATCTTGGTTGTATATGTAATATATTTTATACTTTTATATCCTTTATACTCCATTATCAGAAATTATCTGGTACACAGCACTACTGCATCTTTAGACATCATGGAAAATATTCCTTGGAAACACAAATTTTTAAAAATATATAAAACTGGGATATTGAAATAGAGAAAACATATACAGTTAACTCATTTGAGTAAAGTTTGACTTTGGAGCACAGCAAAACAGTAGGTAACATACCTCAATCTCAGGGTCAAGTAGCTTCACTAAGGCAAGTATTTCTGCATTACAGGGTTTTAGCAGAGTGCCTGACCTCTAGATATTAACACTCTGCTCATCCCTAATTGTGATAAATTGTCTCCAAACATGGCAGATGATCCCAAGGATATAAAATTGCTCTACACAATTACCACAGCAAAATAGCAAGTTGGAAGAATGTGGGTTATATGTTTAAAAAAAATGTCAACAGTATAGCACATGTCAGAGAGCCAGTGTCAACTGCATAGGGACAGAGACTAAGCCCGAGGCTGAATTACTGATGAATGAATAAAGGAGAGCACAATACAGAGATGACTGAGCCTGGCCGTGAAGAAGGCAAGGAGACAACTTCAGTGTCACCTGTGACAGAGCAGTTTGCAAAAAGCTAAATGTCAGTGAAAACAATAAAATCAACTATATGGAATCCAGATAAGATATACAAAAGAGCTGCTTAAAAGCTTTTAGGCACCACCTAGGATTTAAAATGGAGTAAGGCTCTATGAGAGAAGAGAAGATCAATGCAGAAGCATTCCACATGGAACTGGTCTTGTCAGTAAGGGCACTGCCCAGTAAAAGAAAAGCTTTAGCACAAACTGGCAGTCCCTTGCCTAGGAAAATGCCTGGGATTTTTGGCTGTTGAGGTAGACAGAATAGTGGAGGAAATCATACAGAAGATGAAACCTCATATGTCCACACACTCTCACATCTAGGCAAGGGCCTAAACCTCACCTGAGCAGGAGTGATTCTACCACAATCCTTGCAGAAGTACCTAAAAGGAAAGAGACAGGGATTGTACTCAAGTTGGCAATCATAGAAAACCACACCACATCAGGGACACAGAGGTAAGAGTTCAAAAGCTTCCAAGGTTGCAATGTTGCTGAGGACTACACCAATGTCACTCAACAGGAATAAAGGCAAAACAGAAAACAAAACACTTCTATAAAAAATAATACCTGTCCAGACATGATCATCATGCTGGGGGAAAGCCACATAAAACAAAATGCCTTAATTTTCAAAGGGAGAATACAACATCATGTAAAACTTTTTAACCTTGGAGTACAAAACCCTTTTAAACAAAAATGAAATACAATTCATGTAACAATATATAGTTAGAAGCATATAGTTCAGTAGTCTTATTCGCAATGTTATCCAATAACTACAATATTCTTATCACCTCAGAAAGAAATGTGATCTACACTGGCAGTAACTCCCCATTCTCTGTTCCCTTCACGCTAGCGTCTGGCAATCGTGTCATTATGGATTTGCCTATTGTGCACATTCATAAAAAAAGGAGTCATGCAATAAACCTTGCTTTGTGGCTGGTTTCTTTCACTGGCCCTGGAGGGAGGGGTATTCATGTTGTAGTGTGTACCATCACACCATTCTCTTTCTGTTGTTGATTGATACTCTAGTGTAGGAACCATTTTTGCTTATTATTTACAAGTTGATAGACATTCGAGATTTTTTTGAGGCTATTATGAACAATGCTGCTATGAACATTCTCATTCAGGTATCACTATGAATACATCTTTCCAATTATCTCGGATATAACCATAAGAATGCAATCAATGGGTCACAAGCTAGTATTATTTCAACCTTGAGAAATTACTAAATTGTTTTGCAGTTGCATCATTTTGTAATTTTTTACTAGCAATGTGTAAGAGTGAATAAAGTCACAAAGAAAACACCCACATGATTATTACTCAGATCTGGAATTCCTTTTAAAAAAGCACAAAACATTTTGCTGCAAATGAAGAAAAGAATGTAATTATCAAATGTTATTGGAGATCACTGATTTACAAAATCTCCTTCATTCTAAAACTTAAACAATCAGAAAAGTGATTAATACCACAAAATTTTTGTTCTAATAGACAAACAGAGAACATATAAGCATTAAAAAGTTATTCACATTAAGAAAAGGTAAGCATTGGACCAGCACTAAGGTATGTTAAGACAAAGTCATATGGGTGCTGCTTCTAGACACAGCTGCTCCACTTCCAATTGAGCTTCCTGTTTATAGCCAGGGAAAGCAGAGAAAAGGAGAGGGGTTGAGGGCCTTGAGCCCCTGCACCTAGGTGCGAGAGCTGTAGGAAGCTCCCGGCTCCTGGCTTCAGATATGCTCAGCTGCAAACGTTGTGATCATTTGGGGGAGTGAGCCAGCATATGAAATCTCCTTCTCTCTATCCACTTTGTAAATCTTTTTTTAAAACAAAAATAAAATAAATCTTGAAAGAAAAAAGTTAGCAGAAACAAGTCAGTGTGGAAGTAAAAAACACATTTTCACGTCAGAGTTTTGTTATTCTTATATTCACTAAGAAAAAATTAATTTTACGGTTCTGAGACCTTAGTGATTTTCAATTTGAAGAATTCTTACACAAAATATATTTTTCTCACAGAATGATGTATATAAAGTAACTGAAATATATGCCCATTTCCGACCCAAAATGCAGGTTACTGTGACAAGTAGGGAACAGCAAAGCTCATTAACACATGGATGCTGCATAGTACTCTGCTCAGCTGCCACAAGAGCCACACTCAGTCACCTCTCCATCAAAGTAATTCAAATTCCTGACATTCAAAACCATATTCTGACATATTCAGGAACTGTTCGAATACATAAATGGTATACTTACTGTAACTTACAGTTACAGTAAGAGGGTATTTTGTTTTCCAGAACTGAAAATTCAAGTTGATTTAATCTCTATAATTTATGAAGATTTTATTAAAATCTCTTCTTTTGTTTCATTAACAGAAGACATAACTGGTAATCTTTTTAAGGTTTAAAGCAATGAACATTATTTTAAAATTTAACTTCAACATCAAAATAACCTAAAAACCTAATGTCAAACAAAACTAAACATTCAAAATCTAAATCCCAAGCAATCATCACAGAGATAATGTTGAGATTGGAAGCAAGGCCACAGAATCTGTAGTTTTAGCAAAGTCCCAAGAAAGCAGCCCAGTAGAGAACTTTGAGACCATTAAGCAACACTCTGCATTTTCAGAAACTTGCTAAAATTATAATCAGTTTGCAAGCTGCTAATGTTTATATCATATTACAAATTTTCATCACCAACGGAAATTTATAATGACAATGTATATATCAATCTATTGCATTAATCCAATGCTAATTTCTGAAGCTTACTTTTCACATTTTTTAAAAGTCAAAACTCACTTTATGTTTTCAAAGAATATAGTCACGTTAGCACAGGTAATATAATCAAGTACTAGCATCAAAACTGTGAAATATCAGAAACAAACTCATTTATTAACCAATAATTTCCCAACTACCATGAGACTCATTTATTTCAGAACAATTATGAGCAACAATGGAAGGATATTAACTCAAAAGAAATAAGTATCATTTTGCATTATCACAGATATGTTATCATGTGTCCTACTCCCTGGAGAGTATAAGCAATGAAAAGTGAAAAAACAAGTTTATCATCCTTTAGATTATCCAGAATTCCTATGATTCTCACAATGCTCTTTTTACACCAGATTTATTCTCTTCATAACAATTTTTTCTTATGATTCTCATTTTATATTCCATTCTCTTATACCCGAGAAAATGCTAAATCCTAAACTTTTATTGACATCCAGTCACTTGTGCTGCAAATGAGCATTTCACTTTTGAAGACACGCTAAATTTTTTTACAAGGTATGAATGAGGTTTGAAATTCAAATAATATCTGGTAAAATATGTGAGCAGAATGTGTGTCTTTTGGAAGACCTTATATGTTTACTGTGAGTAGTTTATGTGGGATTGTGCAGAGATAATCATCTCTGATCAATAAGTATGATGCCCAAGTAGCCAGGATGGAGAAGGAAACAGCACTAACTCTCAAGACTCACAACAAAATAGATCAGTAAATACCAACAACATTTACAGAAAGCTTCACAAACAAATAACGTCTTCAAAGGAACACTAGTTTAAAAAATAAATATATATTATTGAATTCCATAGAAAGCTACCCTGAGATAATAAACTGTAGGCAGAATAATCTGAAATTGCACATAAAACAAAAATATTTTATATTTAAAATACAAGTAATTTTAGTATGGAGTCAGATTTCAGCCCACCGATTTCATGGATGACTATTCATCATGGCAGAATTTCATATAGGCAGATTTTTAAAAATGTATTTATTCTTACTTCTTTTTAACTGATTATCATCATTCTATGATACAGTTACATAGGCCCTGGAATTTCCCCTACCCAACTCAAAGTTCCCCCACCCAAAATTCCCCTATATTACTACCACAGCATAGTTCTTCATAAACAGTTACACGTTCATCACTGCGGGCACGGACAATGGCAGAGAGTCCAGCATCAATACACAGTTTTTTAAACAAAAAATTACAAACAGAAAGCTAAAAAGATCCTTTGCAAGTTAGCATGATGCAGTTTAGCAGGAACACTGCTAAGCTTCCCATTCATCCATTTAAAAATGAAGAAACTCATTTTGCAATTCAACAATCTGGGAGCAATTAAACCAAACTCATTATTTTTTTTTATTTTATTTGGGATTTCCCCCAATAAAACTCATTGTTAATAACAACATACCTAGGAAGATTTGATGGAACAACTCCATCCATAAAAATTTACTGCGCTTCATATTATTTATTCTATTTTCTTTAGTTATTCATTCTAAAAAGGAACGTACAAATTGTCAAGAGTAGCAATAGTTACTAAATGCCAACAGATTAAAAGCACATTAACAAATCTGTAAAACAGATCATTGAATTATGAATGCAAGAAAAATTTTAGTCATGTACATTTAGTCAAAACTTAAAATTTTAGAAACATTTATACTGGAATCTTATAATCTATTTTTAAAAATATGAAGCTACAAAACAAAAAAAATAGTAAGATAAAAATGAAGTTCTAGAATAAATATTTTAAAATTAAACACTGTAGGATCATACACTGACAATACTAATTATCTTTTCTAGTCTTGACAGTTATGTTGCATACTGTTTGGATGACTGATGGGATAATTTTACTTCATTTTCTCTCAGTTTATTCTCAATTTTGTAAGAAAAGAATATTAAAATAATTAACACCTCTAAACAAAGTACTTGATAAAGTTTTAGCTAAGATAAAATGTAAAAAAAAAAATCTAATGTCTTGATTCCAAGGCAAACAATTAAACCCCATATGCTAAAGAAAACTTAACTGAGAATTCATTCATTCTTAAAAGTCAGTTGGTCAGCATTAGTATTAGTTACTCTAGGACTCTGAAATATTAACTGCCCTTTCATCAGCAGTTAGTTTGAGCCAGGATAACCTCAATTATTCAAACATATCTGTCTGTATATATTATGACTAAATGTCTTATTTATTAGGCATGTTTCATTAACATGATGAAAAGTCACAAACAGGAACGATATATATCAAATTACTTCAGTTCTTTAGGCCCACATTTTCATAACTTCATAACAGCATTATATAAGTATTTTTTTATTGAATCCCAAATATTAATTTCAGCAACAGCAAATGTTTTGTCACTCAACTAGAAACAATGTCAGACATCATTAATCAACTTATTTAACAGTTTAGTAAATTTCTCATCATACATTTTAGGTTTGCATATGTGTTACATAATTTACAAGTCATAGAAAGTAAGCTAATATTCAATTAATACAAAGTACATTCTTTGCCTTGATCATCTGATTTTTTGTTGTTGTTTATAAAATTAATCACAGTTAGCAGGGTAGAAATCGCTTTGGGCATCATGAATGACATCCAAGAGATGGGAAAGGATTAGTTCTCAGTTGCTGCCAGTTATAGCACCAGGTGGCTTTTTCTACAGTGAAGGTGTTACCGATAATCCCATTACACTGGTACTAAATCTTGCAGACATCAAAATTATCACCAAGGTTCCTTTTCATCCGATCCTTTCCAAATGACTGGAAGTTGCTTCACCTGAAAGAAGTCAAATCCACATGCAGCTGCTGTTTTAGCAGGCAGCAAACTCCCTGAGAATGCCAGTCATGATTCAATTTTGCTGTGCTGGTGGCCCCCTATTCCCTGTCCAATAATACATCTGTTAAAAAATCCTACAGCTACAAATCAAGTTTAATCCTACCAGGGACCTCATGTTGGTCTTGACTTCCAAAAAGGCAGCAGGTTCTGCTGTCTATCTCTGCTAGTGTCTGGGGAATACTCTTTAAATCCCAGCCCTACTTAGAAGAATAAGCTAAGGATCACAAAACATGACCTCAAAAACCCTGATATGACTATATTCTGACCCAGAGGCATTCATTCTAGGTGAAGATTAGAACTTTGCATAATAAGATTACACAGCAAGTGAATGATATCAAGGGACTATCCATATGCAGCCGCCTGGTTTTGTATAGACAGCCTGTGCTCTGCAATCTGCAGTGCAGACGAAAAAGAGCTTGGTCTTTCTAGCTGAAATAAAATAGATTCACATAAATTAGTGGGCCATTTCCAGATTCCTAAATCCCCTATTACATCTTTTATTGACAGCTCCTGTGAGGATACCACAAATGTTATTCCTTTTTGTTCTATGCTTCTCTAACAATCATGCCCTGTAATTGAAATGTACATAGATTATGTCTAGAAATTAACATCTTGTTTGCTGTAATCTAGGATTACAATTGACTGTGTACATAATAAATTTAGGAAATCAATGGATGGATTTATCATCTCCAAGAAACTAGATGTATTGTCTGAAGGATAGTTGAACAGTTTGTGCTGAAGCTTCAAATGCAAGAGGTCATAGTGAGTAGTCAATAAATATTTAAATGAGTCAAAGAATACAAGCATCCACTAAAATCTACATAAAAAGTCAGATATTTAAAATCACGTTACAAAACTGAAAACTTAAAAAGTGTGAAAAAACTCAGATCTATGAAAATATGATTTTATCTAATCCTTACTAGAACATGAATGACAATAATTTAGAAATATAATCTGCAGTTATACACAAATCATATTACACTATAATTATACCAAATAACTTAATTAACTTACACCGATTATAATTCTTGAGCCTAAAGTATTAGGAATTAGTATTTTTATTACATTTCAGTGATTTCAATACATGAAGACATTTCAAATGTGGAGAACCCTACAAATAGAAAACAGTACTTTACTAGGTTTGTTTCCCACCCCCTCTCAAAATAGTTTACAGACACATTAGGTCAAAACAAGCTCATATGAGAAGGGAGATTCAAATATATTCATGCAAACAACTGTCCAAAAACCTTCAGAGCATGTGCAGTGCTCAGCTTCCCTTACATATGTTTATGAATGTATGTTTATATGTGTTTATGTATATATGTTTGTGTGTGTGAGTAGAGAGACTTGCCATTAAGTTATTGCAAAACTAAGCTTCTAGTGTACTCAAAATACAGATTATTTAGAAACTTTGACCTGCCCACCACTTGTGAGGCATATTCACAACCATTACATTAGTCATTGTCTTACCAGAATACCTTTGAACACATCTACAGAGACAGCGGAAAGGGTCTCAGGGGTCAGGCGGCATCATTCTGATTATATGTATCCAACAGATACTTATCAATAATATTGGCTACAGACAGAAAGTCTAATTTGTAATTTCAACAGCACAGTACATAAATATTCTTGGCTTACATTTAGTAGGAAATTGCTGGAAAAAAATGAAAAAGCAAAAGACAAAAAAACAAATTAAAAAAAACCCCATATTCTGTAATGGTACTTTTTCTAGAGATCTACTAGTCTTCGAAGGATGCTAACCACTCTAAATGTGACTAGCACAAATTGCGATGTACTATCGGAATAAAACACACTTGATTTCATAAACAATACCAA
Source organism: Ochotona princeps (assembly GCF_030435755.1). Taxonomy (NCBI): domain Eukaryota; kingdom Metazoa; phylum Chordata; class Mammalia; order Lagomorpha; family Ochotonidae; genus Ochotona; species Ochotona princeps. The sequence goes on along the minus strand of NC_080835.1, from coordinate 28,405,658 downwards.
AAATGCATTGGTAAAAAAATTTTTACAGATTACACGTTGAAAACATGGTATATGAGATAAGGTTGGGCAACTAAAATTCAGATGATACACATTGAAAAGCACTGTTTTAGCAGGTCACATATTTTCAATAATAATGCTCCTAGGCTAAACAGAATCACACAGCTAATAAAAAAATACTGAAGCCGAGGATTATTATGAAAGAGTAAACATTCCAGTGTCAATTCTGATGGATAGGCTGAGTGAAGACACTACAAAATCCAATTGTGTTAGCCACCTTCATGTTTCTAGCTTTAGGGTAATGTTCAGAGAAGGTAGTACTTGCCAAACTTCTGACCACCACATACTGAAAAAGAATTAAATATTACAGTTAGAAAATGCTTTAGAACAGTAAATATAGTGAAGTTTTTTAATTGCCTCTTGTGCAGTTTCATAACAAACTAGTCAAATATGCTTATGACCACAATGCTGAGCCCACGAGACAGGACTATCATTTTTTTATGGCACTATGTAACTGTTTAGGAATGAATTAAGGGCAGTGTTATAAATCATTAGTGAGCTGCTTTCCCATCAGTATTCACCCTATGTGGAGTTTAAAAAAATTTTCAGAGCCTGGCGCGATAGCCTAGTGGTTAAAGTTCTCGCCTTGAATGTGCAGGGATCCCATATGGGCGCTGGTTCTAATCCCGGCAGCTCCACTTTCCATCTAGCTCCCTGCTTGTGGCCTGGGAAAGCAGTCGAGGATAGCCCAAAGCCTTGGGACCCTGCACCAACATGGGAGACCAGGAAAGAAGCTCCTGGCTCCTGGCTTCAGATCTGTAAAGCACCAGTCGTTGCGGCTCACTTGGGGAGTGAACCATTGGACAGAAGATCTTCCTTTCTGTCTCTCCTACTCTCTGTAATCTGCCTTTCAAATAAATAAATAAATAAATAAATAAATAAATAAATCTTTAAAAAATTTTTTTTCAGTGAAATGAGTATGATAAAAAAGTAAAAATAGTTAAAACACATATAACACAGGCTTAATTTTGTTCAAGAAATGTAATATGGCCGTGCTCCATAGTGGGGGTTTATTGGATGACATCAAGTGGCCACCCCCCACCTCTGGGTACTGACGCAGTTAGGTTAGCTGGCTGGGAGTGGCCTTCTCCCCTAATCTCTCATCTTCCCCCAGATGCAGGAAAAAAAATACATTGGAAGCAATTGTCACATCCACTTTCCATCCACTTTCCATACCCCACCCCCACTATAGTCAGAGGTCCACATAGGCACACATCCTTCTCAACTACGTAAATATCATCAAAATAAAACATATTTTAAAAAGAAACATAAGCTCTTATTAGAAAGACTGAAATGCTACCATACAACTAAAATACAAAGTTCGCTTTTATCACGTTTAGAAAATGATTACAATATGAACAAAAGTACTTAGAGTATAAACTTGCTTAAAAGTTGCTTTTTCAGATATTATTTTACTAGTTAGCAAAATATTAACCAAAGGTGAAATATGACTACTAATAAGACAAACAAAATTTAAATCAATTTTTTGACCTAGACATGCCATTTTTTTCTTGCCTTTTAAAACTGTATGAGCATACTCCTTTTTGAGTTTAAAGTATCACACACACATCCATAGACATAACCAGACACACAGGCAAAACAAAATAACAGTAACAAAAAAAAATTTCTATCAGTAGATGAGTGCAATGAAACTCAGTGTAAGTTAATCTCCAGACATCCAAATCATGAATAAAAATTCATCAGTTTTAAATACACTGAGCCTATTAAGCAAGAACAAAAGCATATGCACAAAAGAGCTTTTAATATATTTCAAAACCCACAAGAGCCATGGTCTCATTAAAATTATAAATTACACAAACATGGAATGAAGATTGAAACTGCAGTGCAGCTAAGCAGATTACAGAAAACCCCGCGTTCCATATGATAACACACCATGGCCCTCCCAGATGGGGGCTTGGAACAAAAAGGCCATCACAACAGCTAGGGAAAACCTCCTTGTGATCTCTGGTTTCTGTTCAGCAGATGACAGCCAAATAATATGTTGATTATTCTGTTTGTGCTGCTAAGCTTGTAAGATGGAATAAAAGCGATATGATCTATTCTGAACCCAATGCTAATGTGTTGCTCCACTCATAAATAATACACTAAATTTATTTTGAAACTATCTTTTATCTGAATTTCAGTTTTTAAATGCATGAATTAAAATAAAAGACAGGATAAAATAATACTTAATTTGATGCTTTACACTAAAAAAGGTAGTTCACAAGCGAAACATATCTAAATGCTTAGCGAAAATGTACTAAATGCATAGTGCAATTGCCTTTCTTTAATTTCAGTAGACAACATACATTTTAAGATAGGCAGTCATTCTCACTATGAAATATAAATAAAAATTAAGTAGTATAGTAATCATGAAGTTAATAATATACATTATTAGCAAGGTAAACTAAAATAGAAAGGTATACAAAAGCATGTTCCCAACATGTAAATAACGCACATGATGAGAACACACAATGAAAACATTTCTCAACAATAAAGAGCATAATTGGTCATCAATGCTCAGAACATCCACATGGAAGGATGATTACAAGTTCTACTTCGAATAACTGAAAAGAAGCTTAAAGCTTATAACACCCAGCATTCTACATTGCTTTGACAAAGTTAAACATAATTTTCCCCTCAAGTAAAAACAAATGTCTATTTCATATCATAAGTCTTAAGAGAGCAAATTATGCTCCAATGAAATCATATGGATCAGTTTTGTGACTACTTTACAAAATTTTATGTTTGGTAGAATTGTCAAAAACATCGAAAATCATAACAATCATTGTCCCCTTATGAAATCTGTCCCTAAATAACAGAGTAGAGTCTTATTAAAGGCAAACAAATGAATAAAACAGCACACTGAAGCTGCATTCAAGGTAACATGGATAAACACTCTATTTACTTAAGTAGGCATTTTGCAGAAGTACATAATTATGGTAATTAGCTAAAGTCCATCTCCTTCCTGATGTTTTGGTTTTTCTGTTTCTTTTTCTTGGTTTCATTCTACAGAGATTCTTGAATAAAAAAGCTCAGCAAAAATGTTTAAATAAAATATAGTCTAAAGTTGTAGACATAAACAATTAACAATGAATGTAAGTCCTACTTGGAGTAGACAAACAAATCTGCAAAAGATACAAAGATCATTAAGCATAAAAATCTCTATTAAGAAAATGAAAAGGTAAACCTGAGTGGGAGAAATAAGTGCAACACCTATATTCAATAAAGGACCCATACAAGCCAGAAAAATAAAATACACCAACATAAAAATAGGCCAAAGAGGTAAATAGGCACTTTACCAAAAGGAATAACCAAATAGTCGATGTGTACATACATATGTAAAACATTCAACCACCTTAATCATCAAATTATAAACTAAAACTGGTAATAGCTACTACTTAATACACAACAGAACTGGAAAAATAAAAAAAGAGGAGAATTCAAACACTGTCAATTACTTGTTTGTAAGAAAAGATGTAAAAGGAGCCAGGATTGTTGCACTGCGGGTAAAATCGCCTTTGCACCTGCATCCCATATCAGCTCCAGCTCGAGTCCTGGCTGCTCCAGTTCCAACCTCATTGCCTTTTAATATGTCTGAGAAACCGGTGAAAAGTGACTTCAGTCTTTAGGACCCTGCACCCATATTGGGAGACCTGGAAGAAGTTGCTATCTCCTGGATTGGGACTAGCTCAGCAACAAGTAATTTAAACAATCAGGTAGTGAACCAATAGATGGAAAATCTCTGTTACTCTGCCTTTCACATAAATAAATAAATAAGAAAAAATTAAATTTCCATATTTATTTCCTTAATAAGGCTATACCAGAATATTTGCAATTTATATTGCATTTCAGCTCATGGGAAATCAGTTGTGAAATGATTTTTTTTTTTAAGATTTATTCATTTTATTACAAAGTCAGATATACAGAGAGGAGGAGAGACAGAGAGGAAGATCTTCCGTCCAATGATTCACTCCCCAAGTGAGCCGCAACGGGCCAATGCATGCCGATCCAAAGCTGGGAACCTGGAACCTCTTCCGGGTCTCCCACGCAGGTGCAGTGTCCCAATGCATTGGGCCACCCTCAACTGCTTTCCCAGGCCACAAGCAGGGAGCTGGATGGGAAGTGGAGCTGCCGGGATTAGAACCAGCGCCCATATGGGATCCCGGGGCTTTCAAGACGAGGACTTTAGCCACTAGGTCACGTCACGGGGCCCAGTTCTGAAATGATTTTAATAACCTGAACAAAATGGCAAGACTGGTTTCTGACACAGGAAATTTTTAATAAGATGTCATACATTCTATATCTTTATATTATAGATGGGATAGAACCATACATAAGAATTAAACTAGGGGCCTGGCATGCTAGCTTAGAGGCTAAAGTGCTCGCCATGCATGCACCAGGGCGCTTGTTTGTGTCCCCGCTACTCCACTTCCCTTTCAGCTTCCTGCCTGTAGCCTGGGAAAGCAGTCGAGGACGGCCCAAAGCCTTGGGACCCTGCACCTGCACAGGAGACCCGGAAGAAGCTCCTGCTCCTCTCAGCTCAGTAGACAAAGATCTTTCTCTCTGTCTCTCCTCCTCTCTGTATATCCGACTTTCAAATAAAAATAAATAAATCTTTTCTTTTAAAAAAAAAGAATTCACTTAAATATATTGTTAGGCAAATGCTTTAAGTACAAATTAATGAAATAACCTCACAACAAAAAGATAAGAATTACCTAAGAGGTAAAATGAATAAACAACAAAAACAAAAAAAAATGAAATTGCAAGAAGCACCCAGGAAACACATTTATCTGTTAATCTAGGACAATACCAGAGGAAACAGTCCATCAATTCTATATCATATTTCTGAGAAAATCATTTTATTGAAATTCCACAGATGACTGATATAATGACAACTCTCAACCATAGGAAACAAGTAAAATTTCAAATCATTCAAATTTCCACTTAAATGATGGCACACACTCAAGAAAATGTGTTGAATTTACTTTAAGTTGTGACTGCCAACTAGGCACGATGGTCGGTTCCAACTTACTAACTGACCTTGTTCAAGTGAGTCAATTTCCTTGACCTCAGGGGAAAGGGTTAAAGAAAGCATAACAGGCTAGGAAACAAAGTGATAGTGCTAAATTCTGTATCTATGGCTATACTATACCCAAATGTATCATACATTTAAACTGCTTCAAACTTACGTCACTTCCTTAAAGAAAGTTACAATAACTTCAGAACTTTTTCAGTATTTAATATTTCCTATTTTCAACATACAACAAATTTCTCACTGAATCATTCAAATTTACTTAATATGCCACTTGCGATATCAAATGTTTCCTATTTCTATTTACTCAAATAGATATTAAATTTCATTAAATTAACTTAAATAGATATTAAGTGTTTTCTATTTCTATTTACTTAAAATACCACTTGTGATAGTAAGTGTTTTTTAACCTGAATCACTGAATCTAAATGAATCACTTGTCATCTTGGCATGGACTCTGGCAGGCAGCTAGGGAAGGGTTCATAAATTTGAAGCCACACTTCTCTTGCCTTTACAATCCTTTTTCCCACCTGTCAGTCAAATGACCCCTTTCCACTGAATGCCTCCCATTACACATGACCTGAGGGAGTGTGTCACACAGCCACTTGCTGTGTGTGTCTCCAGCCCTTAAGAGGCCAGGCTGAGAGGGGGCTTGGTGTCTCTGGGAGGAGTCTAAGGACAGAAGGTAGAAACTTCTCCCTCATCCTTGACCTTCTTGGCCCAGGTGTGTCTGCACTCCTCACCTTTCTGATTAAACCTTACCACTTTGGCAAGCTGTTTTGGTGCCTGTGGTTCAAATGCTTTCTAAGCACAGAGGTGAGAACACAGGAAATAAATACTAGGCCCTAACCTAGGCCACAACGATCTCACAGATACTAAAAGATATGATATGAAACTAGGATAGTTGTCAAAAACACAAGACAAAGCAAACAAAAATTCATGCTAAAGTTGTTTACAACAACCAACAGAAAAAACAACTCAAATATCTACCAACAGTAGAATGAATAAATTTTGGCATATTCATGTCAAAATAATAATAGCATAATAATGAAAGTACATGACATAAAACTGCACATAATATGATGGCTCTCCAAAAGATATAGAATAAAGGAAGAAAATAAGTAAGATTTTATATAGATGAAAAAAACAAAAACCAAGAATATTACTTCAGAATACAAATGAGCGGCCTAGTGGCTAAAGTCCTCGTCTTGAAAGCCCCGGGATCCCATATGGGCGCTGGTTCTAATCCTGGCAGCTCCACTTCCCATCCAGCTCCCTGCTTGTGGCCTGGGAAAGCAGTTGAGGACGGCCCAATGCATTGGGACACTGCACCTGCGTGGGAGACCCGGAAGAGGTTCCAGGTTCCCAGCTTTGGATCGGCATGCATTGGCCCGTTGCGGCTCACTTGGGGAGTGAATCATTGGACGGAAGATCGTCCTCTCTGTCTCTCCTCCTCTCTGTATATCTGACTTTGTAATAAAATGAATAAATCTTAAAAAAAAAAAATACAAATGAGAATGATAAAGTCATATAGAAAACTAGGTATTTAACTATCCCTAGTCACCTTGAAGAAAAAAAAGTAGCATGTCCAAATTTCTGGAAAGTCACTAACACTTTGTAGTGAAACAAATACCAGTTACATAATCATCAGAGCATTACACACACACACACACACACAACTGCAAGTTATGTACTTTAAAACAGAATTGTTCAAAGTAATCTATTTTCTGAAGTACAACTAGTAACAGTTTTACAGAAAACAAAGATGTCTTATTTTTGCAAGTCATATTTTTTGGTTTACATTTTGAATTTTTAAAGAATGTTTTAATAATGAAAGAACAATTTACTATGTTTAATTTTCCAAAAATTCTGGCCCAGCACGATAGCTCAGTGGCTAAATCCTAGCCTTGCATGCACCAGAATCTCTTGTGGGTGCCAGTTCGTCTTCTGGCTGTTCCACTTCCCATCCAGCTTTAGACTGCCTAGGGAAGGCAGTCAAGAAATTTATTGAAGTAGGAAGAGCAGAGGGCATGTGTGACAAAGAAGGAATGGGCTCTGGGGGCTTCCCTGACTAGGTTGTGGCACCCACTGGTATGATGCATAAGCATCAGGTCTGTGGCAGGCTTGCTGTGCTGGCCCATAGCACCCATTGGCTCACTTTACATATATGGCTAGAGTAGCACTGACAAGGTAGCTGTATGTGCATTGGCTGGTGCAAGTGATACATCAAACCTGACCTTGTTCTGGCTTGTGCATGTAAGAGTCAAGTCTGAAGTCACCCCAGGTGAGGCTTCTTGGAGGACTCCCAAATTAGACCACTAGACTCAGACCCGGACCACAGGAACAATCCCAGAATATCTGATCCAACCTTGGAGTGCATGTATCAGGACTGAGCCATCTCAGCTGCTGACACCTGTGCAGTGGACAGCAGATCCAGATGCACATAGGGGACATGACTACCAGCTCAAAGGCCAGGAGGGGATGTCTAGTGGCTCATCAGAGGATTGAAAGCAGAAACAGTTGGACAATTTCCAGGCAAAGCTTTGCAACATGTTCCTCAGTCTACGGAGTCACTAAGGTAGACTTTGCCAAGCAACAGATCTTGGAAAAATTCTCTTAACCCTGGTGCAACAAAGCCAATGAAATCTTTAAAGTATCAAAACCACTCTAGTAATACCTTTACAACCTACTTCCATTTCTCAGGGTCTCTAAGGCATCATCAAAGAGTGACACACATCCCCAAGTGCTGACGTAGTTTGACAACAGGAGTGGTGCCCTCCCATTCCCTCAAAGGAAAAACAAAATTGGGATATTTGTCCCACTCACTTTCCTCCAAGAATGAACCCTCTCCACCCTAACTGGAGACCCACATGGGCATGCATCACGCTCAACAACATAAACGATGTCAAAATAAAACAAAATACAAAATATACTTCCAATTCATAAAAATTTAGAAGCATTCAGGTATGTATGCAGTGTGAGGGGTCCTTGACACGGAACAGACAATACCTTTCAATTCCTACCGTGTGACTGTGTAAACATGGTTTACTGTGTACAACAGAGAACATGATAGAGGGCCCGCCGTGGTAGCCTAGCAGCTAAAGTCTTGCCTTGGGATCCCATATGGGTGCCTGCTCTAATCCCGGCAGTCCTGCTTGCCATTCAGCTCCCAGCTTTCCGTCTGGGAAAACAGTCGAGGACGGTCCAAGCACCCACGTGGGAGACCCAGAAGCTCCTGGCTTCAGATTGACTCAGCTCCAGCCATTGTGGCCGCTTGGAGAGTGAATCAATACACAGAAAATCTTCCTGTCTGTAAATCTGACTTTACAATAAAAATACATAAATAAATAAATAAATAAACCTTTACAACAAAAAAAAGAAAACATGGGCCTGGCATGGTGGCCTAGCGGCTAAAGTCCTAGTCTTGAATGCGCAGGGATCTCCTCTGGGTGACAGTTCTAATCCCGGCAGCTCCACTTCCCATCCAGCTCCCTGCTTGTGGCCTGGGAAAGCAGTCGAGGACGAAACGTGGAGGGAAGCCTGGAGGGAGTTCCTGGCTCCTGGCTTCAGATCGGCACAGCACTGGCCATTGCACTCACGATCTTCCTCTCTGTCTCTTCTCCTCTCTGTATATCTGACTTTGTAATAAAAAATAAATCTTTAAAAAAAAAAGAAAACATGGTAGATGGATCATGGGACAGAAATACAAAACAACTTAAAGATCACTATATACAACATAGTGATTTATTTAAAAATAGACAAAATCATTATCTAATTTAGATTATAATGAAAGCTCTAAATGTTTGTTTTTTTGGAAAACAAAAATAGAAGGAATTGGAACTACTACAAAATACATGATACATATAATAGCAAAATAACTGCATTACAAAAACACACATAGTCTAAAAAGTAATGGAGGAAGGTGGGTGAGATACTTGCAAGTATCCATCAATACATGTTTGCTGTAACTTAGATGATGCTGACCAGGCATGAGACTCCAGATACCAATAGTATGGTGACAGTATAGCACATTATAATAGCTACTTTCTTTGTGTATTATCTCTTTTCTTGAAAGCAGCTAAAGATACCCTCCTTTACAGATCCAAATATTTACCCATTTATTAAGTGCCAACTTTAGAAAATTATAGTGTCCAGCAGGGAGCAGCATTACAACAGTCACAAGATTTAACTTGAACATGAAACGGTCAGAAGAAAAATGAGGAAAAATGCCCACTTACCATAGGTCTGTTTTATAATACATTCAATTTTTAGGATAGTAGCAGGACATCCAGAAAAATACATATAAAGCTGCCTCAAAGAATATGTAATTGATCCATGGTTTCAGGATTCCTAAAGTAGGAAATCAAAATTATATTAGGTAAAGGTTTCTCTCTCTCATGCTGAGATGAACATAATATGACTAAATCTCTCTGAATTGTCAAGATGCATCTGTCTCTTTGGGTGGATTAATTAGATTTTGAATTCAGATATCGAATGGCATTTCAGATAACAATCTTTAAGACATTCAATACTAAAATTCATTATCGGAGGCATAAGAATACATTTGGGAAATATATCATAAGATACTATTCAATATGGGAAGAGCTGTGGTCAAGGAGTTGATAGGGCAACTATAGACACTTCTGACTTCTGACATAGCAAACTTTTCTAAACCTAGATGATATGCAAGCAATAGCAGGGGTATAGACAGTAATTTCTACAAGTCAGCATGAATATAAGAGGTTTATTTTAAGAATCAAGAGGCAATAAGAAAATACTTTGCAATATTGCTGTGTAATACTGTCTGTCAGATATTTACTGAATATGGGGAATGTACATAATACTGCTGAAAAAGTTCAGGCAACAGTAAAACATTATGTGCGATAGACTCATTCGTCGTCAGTTCCTATAACTGAGAGGAAAAAAGTTATATTTGAAAAATATGAAATAGTTTGTATATTTTTTAGAATTTAGTTGGTATTTGTGTTCAGAATGTTGCTTTTCAATGTCTACATCAAAACACAAACTTCTGTCTTTAAAGATGAGAGACAGCATGTGAATACTAACCTTACACAGAGGCAATGTGCTAAATGACAGGCCTCACACACAATGGTGGTCCCATAAAATTATACAGCCAAATAACGTCTTTGAGTAAGCATATGCTATGATGTTCCCACAATGACGGAATCATCTACCAATTCATTTTTAATGTATTCCCATCTTTAACAAAAGTAAAATTATATACAATTGCATATACCTCATGTAACATGAGACTACCAATCAATGAATTACTAGTATAAAAATGGCATAACAGTCATCTAACTTTATATGATGAATACCATGTAAGCTGGCTCCCACTATTTTCTTTTGGCAAAATGAGACAGGCAGTATGACTTGCATAGATATCAAGACTATGATGACGCTAACACTTCATTATTTTCACTGAATCACCAAGAAACCAAATATATTAGTCTTCTTTAATAGAAAACTATTCATTTCATTATTTTTCATCTTTTGTCTTCCTTAGGTCTCCCTCTCATCTTCTACCTTGCCTTTGTACACCTCACTTTCCTCATACTGTCTTATTTCTTTCCATCAACCCAGCCTGTCAGCAATGTGTGAGTTCCATGTTTCATTTTATTCAATCTACTCCTTTCATGAAACTACCATGTTTACCCCTTATATCTTACAAAGCGAGTTTCCTTTTGTAGCAATAATTTCCTTGAATATATTCTTTTATCCAGTTATTAGCATGGTGTTTATACTGTACAACCTCATCTGATTAGAAAACTCAACTAGGGCCCAGCGCAATAGCCTAGTGGTTAAAGTCCTCGCCTTGCACATGCCGGGATCCCATATGGGCACTGGTTCTAACTCCGAAGGACCCGCTTCCCATCCAGCTCCCTGCCTGTGGCCTGGGAAAGCAGTTGAAGACGGCCCAAAGCCTTGGGATCCTGCACCTGCGTGGGAGATCTGGAGAAGCTTCGGATTGGCTCAGCTCCAGTCGTTGCAGCCGCTTGGGGAGTGAACCATCAGACGGAGGATCTTGCTTTCTGTCTCTCCTTCTCTCTGTATATCCGCCTTTCCAATCAAAATAAATAAATCTTTATAAAAACAAAAACAGAAAACTCAACTAACTATGCATGTTATGTCTGCTATTCATAAAAATATTTTCCTCTGCTGTACAAATACTCAAATAGTTTACTAAGCTATTTAAAATTAATCTTGAAGCACTAAAAAAGAAAATATAATGTCATGAACCTGCCACAATCTAATACAGAAGTGAGAGGAATGTATTGTATTTTGTAAAATAAATACTGAAAAGTAACTAGGAACTCTATTGACATTTATTCTTATGGGTATGCACATATGCAATAACCTCATTAAAAATCATCTACTTTAACAAAATATTAAAAAGTCTGAGAAAAAAGTGATTCTCCTATTCATCACTAATACAAATATTATCATTAAGGATATTAGAATGTCCTAATATAATCTCACAAAAGAATAATTACGGAACCAGTGTTGTGGTACAGTGTGTTAAGCCACTACCACCCACCCCAGTAGCATCCAGATAGGAGTACCAGCTGCTTCGTTTCTGAACCAACTCATTGTTGACATATCCGGAAAGGCAGAGAATGATGGCCCAATGATTAGGGCTCCTTGCCACCCATGTGGAAGACCCAATAGAGTTACAGGCTCCTGAGTTAGGCTTAGCCCAGCCACTGTAGTAGTTTGGGCAATCAGCCACCTGATGAAAGATACATTTCTTTCTCTCTTCTCTCTTTCTCCCTCTCTGTGTCAAATAAATAAATCTTTTGAAAAAAAAAAAGAAAAGAATTATCCATAAGCTTTATATTTAACGATTTAATAGGTGATATATTTATACTATATATACAAAAATAAAGTGGTCTATACAGAGATATACAGTACAGACTCTGAAGATATAATTAAGGTAAGGATAAATAAAGAGACAATACTAAATTGGAAAGGTGTTAAATCCAATGAAAATACCCTTGCAAAAGACAACAAAGGACATACAGAGAAGATGAGCACATACAAACGGAGACAAAGACCGGAGCTATGCTGCCACAGTCAACAACAGGACCCAGCAGGAGCAAGAGGCAAGGAAGCAGCCTCTCCCAGTCTGTGGAATGAGCAAGCCACTGCTGACGTTGATTTTTTTTAACTTCTGAACCCCCAAAAACAGAAAATAAATTTCTGTTACATAAATCAACCATGTCTCTGGAAATCTCATATGGCAATCTTATGAAACTAGCATGTATTTTAGGACCCAGAACTAAGATATTGTCCTAGCAGATAGCTGATAACAGTAAAAGCAGAGATTGTCTGAAAGAGGCTGTTGCTAGAGCCAGCATTGTGATATAGTGAGTAAAGCTGCCACCTGCAACACCAGCATCCCATGTGGGTACCAATTTGAGTCTGAGCAGCTCCACTTTCAATCCAGTTGCCTACCAATGCACTGGGAAAGGCAGTAGAAATTGGCCCAAGTGTTTCAGTCCCTGCCACTCATGAGGGAGATTCAGATGAAGCTCCTGGCTCCAGCTTTAATCTGCTCCAGTCCTGCCACTGCAGTCATCTGAGGAGTGAACTAGTAGGTTAAAGATTTTCTCATTCATAAATAAAGTCAGTCAGTCAAAGAGGCTGTTGGTAGAAACCGGATGTTAGGGCAATTCTGTTAAGGGGTCAGGAGGAAGTGGAGAGGATAGCAGAAAAACCTACTTTCTTAAAGATTCCGTAAATTGTTATCAATAGGATAGTGAAAACGGGAGTGTTTCTAAGAAGAAAAGAAAGTGGGACAGAAGTGAATTTTAGGGTTTTAGAAAGTGAACTGTAGTGGTTAAGTATTGTTTCCCCCAGCGTCATGTCCATCTGGAACCCCAGAATGTAACCTTATTTGGAAATAGGACCTTGGAAGATATGTTTAAGATAAGAATCAAAATGTGATCCTATTGAGTTAGGTAGGGCCTAAATCAAATGAGAATATCTTGCAAAAGGCAGAAAAGGAAATAGGGAAGCATAATATAAAGAACACAATCTAAGAACAGAATATTCAGGGATTGCAATGATGCTTCTGTGAACCAGGGAACACAAAGAGATACCACACATTGCCAGTAACCACTAGGAGCTGGGGGAGAGGCTCAGCACAGCTTCTCCCTTGGCATGCCAAAAGAATCATCTCTGTTGAAATGCTAATTGGAGACTCTTGACTTCTACAATCATGAGAAGAAGTTTATGTTGTCTTAAAATAACAAGTGTGTAGTGACTTTTTAATAGCAGCAACTCTAAGAATACATAAAGCTAAGCTTGTTTATTACCATTATAAGAATTAAATGAAATTATCAAGATACAATCTAGGGAAAAACATGTAACTGTTTGCATATATTGTGTACATTAAAAATGTATACACATGGAGCCAGCCCAGATGACCCAAGTGCTTGGGCCCCTGTGCACACATGGAAGACTTGGATGAATTCCTGGCTCTTGGCTTTGGCCTGGCCCGGCCAGGACCACTGTGGCCATTTGTGGGGTGGAAGATCTCGGGCTATGTGTCCCTCTCTGTCTCTAACTCTCCCTTTTATACAAAGAAATCTTTTTTAAAATGTGTGCATACATCCCAACAAAACAAACCACTATGCCAGTTGTCTTCATAGGTAAATTCAGCCAAAAAGAAAAACAACAATGAACATGAATCCTCAAACTCTCAAAAAATTAAAAAGAAGGGCCCGGCGGCGTGGCCTAGCGGCTAAAGTCCTCACCTTGAAAGCCCGGGATCCCATATGGGCGCCGATTCTAATCCCAGCAGCTCCACTTCCCATCCAGCTCCCTGCTTGTGGCCTAGGAAAGCAGTCGAGGACAGCCCAAAGTTTTGGGACCCTGCACCCGCGTGGGAGACCCGGAACAGGTTCCTGGTCCCGGCTTTGGATTGGCGTGTACCGGCCCATTGCGGCTCACTTGGGGAGTGAAACATCGGATGGAAGATCTTCCTCTCTGTCTCTCCTCCTCTCTGTATATCCGGCTTTCCAATAATAATAAAATCTTTAAAAAAAAAAAATTAAAAAGAAATATGTCTTAACTCATTATGTAAGCCTGTATTATACGACACTAGAGCTAACAAAGACACTACAAGGAAAAAATAAACAAACAAAAACCCTATTAACCTCTAGCCAATATTCTTCATAAATATTGAAAGTCCTTGGCACAATGCTAGGTAAACACATTCAGCAGTGTATTGAAAGACCTACACTTGGGCCAGTATGATAGCTCAATTGGCCAATCCTCCTGAAGGTTCTGGCATATGGGTGCCAGTTTGTGTCCCAGCTGCTCCACTTCTGATCCAGCTCCCTGCCTGTGGCCTGGGAAAGCAGCAGAGAATGGTTAAAAGCATTGGGATCCTGTACCTGTGCGGGAGATCCAGTTCAGCTCCAGTCATTGCAGTTATTTGGGGAATGAACCAGTAATAGACGATCTTTCTCTCTGTCTCTCCTCTCTGTAAATCTACCTTTCCAATAAAAATAAATCAATCTTAAAAAAAAAAGATTGCATGCCATTTTTCATGGGACTTATTTCCATAAGGACAGGTCATCATGAAAATCAATATATATTACCACATTAAGAATTAAAAATGAAAAAATATGACTACTTCCACAGACCAAAAAAAAGCATGATAAAATTCAATACCCTTTGAAGAAACTAACACCCATCAAACAAGTAATAGGGTGAAGAATCCTCAACATTATAATGAATTTATAAAAAAACTGCTAGACATACTCGACAATGAAAGGTTTTTCAACTTACATTCAATATAGCATTTAAGCCACAGCATTCACCCCCCCTTTTTTTTATTGATTACATTGCATTATGTGACACAGTTTTATATAGGCACTGGGATTCTCCCACCCCTCCCCAAACCCTCCCCTCATTGGTGGATTCCTCCATCTTGTTGCATTACCACAGTTCAAATTCAATTGTGATTCTTTCATTGCAAGCATTTACCAAGCATAAAGTCCAGCATCTTATTGTCCAGATAAGTTCAATGGTTTCTTGGGGAGACCATCTCTGGTCTGAAGGTAGAGCCGGTAGAGTATCATCCCAATCAATTAAAAACCCTGACATAACATCAGCAACAATTTATAATGTTATGGAATTAATTGACATGGTATCGAGTAACTAATATGTTCAAAGAAGAAAAAAAGAATGCAAATTCTGAACCACACCCTGCATTCACCCTTTTTAAACAAATACAGTTTTAATGGGAAACTGTCATGTGCGTTCATTTACATGCACTGCTGAATAGCTACAGCAGACACTAAAGGAACTATAAAGCCTAAACTACTTGCTATCTGATTTGTTACAGAAAAAGCTGGCAAAAATCTTGAAATAGAGCGGTGCAGTTTAATATCTAGCAGCTGGCCACATGTAGCCATTTGTATTAGTTTGTTTTGCACTGCTATAAGGAAATGCCAGAATATGTGTATTGTATAAACTAAAGGGGTTTATTCTGCTCACAACACTTAAGTTACAAAGTGCAAATAGCATGTTGCTGGAGCCCCAGAAGGGCCTCCTGATTGCATCCAGCATTGTGGAGAAGCAGAAAGCAAATTAGCCCTATGGAGAGGAGTCAAGCATGCAGGGAGGCCTTGCTTTTTTACAACAACCCACACTCACGAGACCTAAGCACTCTTGTTAAATCCAGTTCACTCCTCAAGAGCAGCAGTGATCTATTCATGAAGTTAGTGGACTGAATTATCTTTTGTGGAGGGTGGCTTCAGAACACTGGGGGAGTCCAAAGCTAAAGGCATCGCAGGACTCCCAGCTGGGCCCACAAATGTAAATAACCTGCCTGGCAAACCTTTTGGATAATGGGAAAAACACCATTAAAAAGAAGATATGCAGTTACAACTATGCTTCTTGGATTGCAACCCACGCGGCAACAACTGCCATCTTCTAGCTATCCTGTTGGTCCACTGTTCCCTTGCAGCAATGGTCACTTTTTTAAGGTGTTATACCTGCCATGCTGCTTGCTTACAGTGTGTTCAATAAAATCATACTGTTCAATCTTGACTGCTCCAGTGAATTCTAACACCAGTATCAGTTGACTCTTTCCAGGGACATTTCCCACAGCCCCCATCTGCTCAACCAGCTCAGAGATCAGAAGGAGACTAGGCTTGCTAGCACATGAACCTTTGGGGGATATATAAACTATATTCAAAGCATAACATTAATTTAGCAATTAAAATTAGATAAGATTAAAAGTTGAGCTCCTCAATTATATCCATCGTATTTTAAGTACTCAATGGTTATAAGCATTTAATTTCCTGTATTGAGAGTGTCAATACAGGAAATTTCCAACAATACAAGAAGCTCTACAGAATAGGGCTTGCCTGAAAGTTAGCAGAACTGATTATCAAAAAATTAATTTTTATTTTTATAAAAGTGCGACAGGGAAAACAAAACCTAAGAGAAGCATGAAGAATTTCAGAAAAAAATTAATATTAGAAATAAAAATAAATATATGAATACAAGATATCATTCTATAAAAATCGTATAGTCAATAAGGAAAGGCAGATTTTTAGAGAGAAGGAGAGACAGAGAGGAAGAGCTTTCATCCACTGGTTCACTCCCCAAGTGGCCACAATGGCTGGAGATGAGGTAACCCAAAGCCACAAGCCAGGCACCTCCTCTGGGTTTCCCAAGCAGGTACAGGGTCCCAAGTCTTTGGGCCATCTTTGCCTTCCCAGGCCATAAGCAGGGAGCTGGAAGGGAAGTGAAACTGCCATGCCACAAACGGGCACCCATATGGGATCTTGCCACATGCAAGGCAAGAACTTTAGCCACTAGGCTACCATGCCGGTACAAATTAACAAATCTTAAAAAGGAAAAAAAATAGAAGAAAATGTAAGCCAGACTGAAAGAAAACACATTTGGTTTTTTTAAAAAAAAGTTTTTTTTTAAGATTTATTTTTACTGGAAAGTCAGATATACACAGAGGAAGAGAGACAGAGAGAAGAAGATCTTCCATCCACTGGTTCACTCCCCAAGTGGCTACAATGACTGGAGCTGAGCCAATCCGAAGCCAGGGGGCAGGAACCTCCTCCAGGTTTCCCACATGAATGCAGAGTCCCAAGGCTTAGGGCCGTTTTCAACTGCTTTCCCAGGCCACAGGCAGGAAGCTGGATAGGAAGCAGGACTGGCAGGATTAAAACTGGCGCCCATATGGGATCCCAAAACATTCAAAGTAAGGATTTTAGCCACTAGACTTCTGTGCCAGGCCCAATACATTTGATTTTAAGATGTATTTAATATTCATTGGAAAGGCAGATCAGATTTACAAAAAAGAGAAACAGAGAGAAAGATATTTCATCACTGGGTTCACTCCCAAGGGACCGAAATGGCTGGAGCTGATGGTAGGAGCCAGGAGCCAATTGTTTCTTCTATGTCTCCCACCCACCCCCCACCCTGTGGTTACAGAGTCCCAAAGCCTTGGGCCATCCTCTATTATGTTCCCTAGCCAAAAGCAGGGCGCTAGATGGGAAGTGGAGCAGCCAGGACACGAACTAGCACTCATATGGGATCCCAGTGCTTGTAAAGTGATGATTTAGCCATTGAGCCACTGCACTGTGCCCTTGAAAATGGATTCTTGGGCTTGGCATGGTAGCCTAGCAGCTAAAGTCCTCGCCTTGCATGCGCTAGGAATCCCATATGGGCAATGGCTCTAATCCAGGCCCCATCCAGCTCCCTGCTTGTGGCCTGAGAGAGCAGTTGAGGACGGCCCAAAACCTTGGGACCCTGTACCCACTTGGGAGGCCTGGAGGAGGCTCCTGGTTCCTGGCTTCAGACTGGCACAGAACCAGCCGTTGTGGCCACTTGGGGAGTGAACCAGCAGACAGAAGATCTTCCTCTCTGTCTGTCCTCCTCTCTGTATATCTGACTTTCCGATAAAAATAAACTTAAAAAATAAAAGAAAATGGATTCTTAAACTCCTAAAAGAACTCTACAAATCCATAGGTGAAAGACAACTCAGGTTTTAAAAATTAGCAAAATTATGAGTAAATCCACACAGAGTGTTACTCAAATAGTCTATAAACACATGAACAAGTGCTTCACTTCAGCAGTTCAAATCCAAGGACAAGACCACATCACACACACTCTCAAAATGTGTAAAATGAGAGGAAACAGAACACGAGGTATTAAGGATGACAAGCATTTGATATTCTCAACACTCCTGATAACAACATAAATTACTGACTGTAAACAGCTACTGCTGAAGGAACTGTTAGTTCAATCACTATGGAACTCAGTATTGAGAGTGCTAAGAACCAGCTATACCACTACTGGGAATATATCCAAAGGAAGTGAAATTTGCTTGGAAAAAAGTGACAAGCAATTCTATATTTATTGTGTCACAATCCACAATAGTGAAGACATAGAAACAACCTAGATGCTCACTGAAAGAAGAATGGATAAAGAAACTATGGTATACTCCATGGAATACCACTCGGCCATTAAAAAGAACAAAATCCTAGCATTTGCAACAAAATGGTCCCAATTGGAGACCATTATGTTCAGTGCAATAAGCCAATCCCTAAAGAACAGGTATCATGTGTTCTACCTGATATTAGGCAATCTTCATGCATAATACAAAACAAATATATGATATATGTGAACAAGTATGTACATATATTGTCATAGTTGAACTGTAGAACTGAGACCAGAATACCAGAAAGCGGAGATTTGTTGCAGTAGGCATCTCTACTCCCCATATAAAAGGACTTCCAATGAAACTATTAAATACACCTTGAAAATATGATATCAGATTTTCTATCTGTGTCTACCTACAATGCCATGATGCATTTAAATACCAGAATGGTAAACTTATAACCTTTACCAAAGGACTATACTACTGTAATGATATGGCAGAAAATGGTGGGAGTGGAAACAAGTAGGGAGAAAGGAGAGGAAAAAGAGGGAATACCTATACCTACAAAACTGTATCACGGAAAATAATAATACTATTAAAGAAATTTCAAAAGAGCATAAATTGCTAAATCATGTTAGAAAATGAGCACCAAGGGGAAACATATAAACATCTTTGAACAAGACAGATAATTACATTACATAATTTATACATCAGATACTACATAGTAATAAATCATCCACAACTATATGCATTAATGATGATCATTTCTCAAATACAATATTGAACAGACAAACTTAAACCCTGTATGACTTAATCTATATAAGGCAGAAAAACAGATAGGTCTGTGACCTTGAAGTCAAGACTACAGTTCCCAGGAAGAATGCAAAAGGGTAAGGAACTCCCTCTGCAGAGACATGATCTCAGCATTGATTCCTTCAATCATAAGGGTAAACATCAGCAGGATTAGCAGCAAGTCTCCCCTGTATCTCTGCTACACACTTTATTTGCAGACACAACAGTAACAGACTCTAGGGCGAGAGAAGACATTGAAAAACTCAACTGGAAAAAACACTCGTGAGTCTCACAGACAACTATGTCCGTTATATGTTCATAACATAACCTAGATGTGAAGGCAATCCTCCGTGCAAGTTCTTAAAAGGTGCTGTTTTGCATGATTAGGTTTATATTGCAGCAAGGTTAAGATGGCTTGTGTACATAAAGAAGACTACAAGAGAACCAAAGACAAGGGTTAAACACTCTAGGAAGGACAAGAAATCTATTAATACGTTAATCCCTTGGCTTTTAAAAATGGATTTTATAGTGCAGAATGAAGTATGAGAGACCAATCGAGTTTAATGAAGTTACATGGATTAAGCCACTATTTCTACAGTCAGTTCTATCATTTACTAAGATACAAGAAGTTTGGTCGTGGGGTACCACGAGTTTGAAATCCCATTAAAGACATCCAGGAGACAAGCAAGGTATGTACATACGTAGGTATGGACTACAACTACGTACAAGTAAATCATTTTTACTCTCCAGTATTTAAATGTTGATATTCTCCAAAGTTTATTTATGATTTTTTTCGCTTTTAATTCTAAAGTATATCTTTACCTTTTTCTTTTTTTCTTCCTTTCGTTCTTTCTTTCGATAAATTTAACTATTTTGCTGGAATAAACTGCCACTATGTGTTCATCAATTTCAATCTATGTTTTAACAAAAGATCTCTTTCGGACAGACTAATAGACACCTCTTCTAGGGTATTCCATGCTAACCTCACACTAAACATGTTTAAAACAGATGCAAATCTTAACTTATGATCTCCTTACACTAAAACATCATAACCACACTCTTCATTTCTATCCTTTATTAGTAATCCACAGGTGTCTAATCACCTTTGATTACTTTCTTCAACTTCTACCACTGTTACCTATAGCAACCTACACATATCAGTTTGTTTATCCAATCAAACCTATAGCCACTCCATTCTTAGCACGTTTAGTCATTCAATACATAACAAATATGATCACTATATCATTCTTTTAAAATTTTAAATGACTTGGGCCCAGCAGTGTGGCCTAGCGGCTAAAATCCTCACCTTGAAAGCCCCGGGATCCCATATGGGCGCCGGTTCTAATCCCAGCAGCTCCACTTCCCATCCAGCTCCCTGCTTGTGGCCTGGGAAAGCAGTCGAGGACGGCCCAAACTTTTGGGACCCTGCACCTGCGTGGGAGACCCAGAAAAGGTTCCTGGTTCCCGGCATCGGATCGGCGTGCACCGGCCCGTTGCGGCTCACTTGGGGAATGAAACATCGGATGGAAGATTTTCCTCTCTGTCTCTCCTCCTCTCTGTATATCCGGCTTTCCAATGATAATAAATCTTTAAAAAAATAAATAAATAAAATTTTAATGACTCCATTATCTTTAGGAAAAGTAAAGTCCTAACCCTAAAAAATTCAGACTTTGGCCTAACTTCTCTAGTCTCCTCTTACCATTCTACAAAATTCATGACAAGTGCTTGTAGAGAAGTATGAAAGCAGATTTGCTGAAGGAGCTGTCGTTCCATTTTTCATAATGGCTTCTATTTTCCTTGATGTTTTCATGTTCTGCTTATCTTTGAAAAAAAATCACACTAAGTTTCCTGCTCAGGAACTGTCTAAGACCTTCTCTCTCCATACTATTTCAGTTTACATTGTTAAACCAATTATCCGTCCATCTCCACCAATAATCATAAACTCTTTAACAGGGGAGAGTGGAAGTATTTTTTCACTCCTATAACCTGAACTCTCAGCACACTTCCCAGAATCTAGTAAGTACTCAATAAGTAGTTAATTAAGAACACACCTAAACATAGCCTTTTAAATCTTGCCTTCCACAGCATTTTTCATATTCCAATGCTCTTTATTCAACTCCACTATATGCTGGCAATTCCAAACACCTGGAATGACCTGGAAGCAATGGCTTTATCATTGTTTAAAAAAAATTAATGTAATATAATGCTATACCAGTGGTAAATCCTCATTTCATGAGTGTTTGGTTGTATATGTCACAGTGCTCAAATTATAGGCAAAACTAGAAAATACTTCTTTAATTCTGGTAATAAATAAATAAATCATGGTTACCATCACTTAAGAAAACTAAAAGGTTAAGTAAATACAGCCAGAAATAGGAAAGTATGTAGTAAAGAAACTCATAAAATCAATTGTAATGTTTCAAAGTTTGCACATCAAAAATATTCACGATGTTTCTATGGGAGATCGTACTGTTTTCCTACATTTTGTTTGGTTCTCCCTAGTGGTAATTTAGTGCTTATTCACTATAGGAGAATTTTGGTTCACAGTATTCAATATGTTCATTTTCAATGCATTCATCTTATCTCCCCCAGATACGACCATTTTCATTACTATGGATCTGAAATAAGATTATATCTAAGTAAGCAGTAATCAATGAAGCAATTTAATCGAGCAACTGAAATAAAGTTTTGTACTGGCAAAACATTTTAAATGAAAGCACAATATTGTTAAATGGCAAGGTGGGGTTTTCTTTTTTCCGAATATGATTGTTTCGAAAACCCCCTCCTCCAGTCACTACGGTGGTGACACTAATTACAACTTCTCCAATAGAATCAGGCAAAAACTTTCAACCAGTCCGAGATTTAAAACAATTCAATATTGAGATTTTTCACTTAAGTGTACTGATTTTAAAAACTATCACGGATCACTGAGACAGTAACATAGAAGTTAAAGTTTTATTTGAGAGGCTTTTAAAAACATTTTTCAGTTAGCTTATTTTCAGTCAGAAAACTTTAACTCCAAAAGCATGGCTTTTAACTTATCCATATGGGAAATTTATCTTCCTATTTTGAAAACACAAATCATAAGAGAAATAAAATGGAAAAGATTTAATTCTTACCCATTTTCTGGGTGAGGATTGAAGAAATCTAAATTATGTGATTTGCAGTGGTTTACCAGCAAACGACAATTAAATGTGTGAAGGTTGTCAGAGCAACACTTGTGATTGATACAGCTCAGAAAAAAGACACTCCAAGACTTCTAGATGCACTAATTAAAATTAAAGAAAGCTTCTGATGGGGATTTGTCAGCTACATTTCACCTGATACAGAAAAAAAGAAAAGGAAAGAAAAACACTTGCCTCAAGTTCCAGAGATTTCCCACTAATGAATACATCCAGCTCACCTACAACTAGGGACTAAATAAAGCCCACACGTTCAGCAGGCAACGCATTAAGGTTACCATCCAATTTCGAGTACTTAACGCAACCATATGGGAGCAGTCTGGGGAAGAGGAATTTTCTCTCAGAAATCCGAAGAGAAAGATTTGGCAAGGAAAGTCTCCCTATACTGGAGATCGGGGAGAGGGGCAAGAACGAGGCGCTTTACAAGACCTGAAGGTTTTTCACTTCACGAACTTGACGTGAATGAAGCCACTCAGACAGAAAAAAAAAAAAAGGCTGAAAATCACCCACCTCTGGCCCCCAACGAATCCCAGAAAACGCCCTCCGTAAGAACTCGGTTGGGCTTTTCTCACCTGGGCCCGGCAGAAGTCCACAGTCCCTACGCAGAGCGCACTTTTCAGCAATACGCCTTACGATTGGTTAACTCGGGAGCAACGCGTGCGTTCTATTGGCTACGAGAGCCAAGTTAGGGGCCAGAAGGCGGGAGTTTGGAACTGGCTGTGACAGGCCGGCTGCTTGAGTTCCCAGAGTTCCTATTGGGTCAATATAGGAGAGTGCAAGATGGCGGCAGCGGCAACTTGCAGCCCTGACGCCCAGGGTACCGGGTCTAAGGCGGCATCCAGCCGGAGCAACGTCACCAGCTTCCAGAGGAGGGGGCCTCGAGCGGGAGCTGCTGACAGCGGCGGCCCTCGGCTGGTGTCCATTGCGGGCACGCGACCTTCGTTGCGGAATGGACAGCTGCTGGTGTCAACCGGGCTGCCAGCCCTGGACCAGCTCTTAGGTCGGTTCGGAAGTGAGATGGGCTCACCCCTGGGCGCAGTGAGGGAGGGGACCTGTCGGAGAGCTACTGTGACCCCACAAGTCTCTGTGACTTGCCTCGACCTTCGGACGTGGAGGCTGTAGTCTGGGCTAATGGTGATTAGGAGGGAGGAAGGGTTGCAAGGAGACGTCTGAACGCTGTAACCAAACCCGGTTTCGTACCTCCGCCGTCACTGCTTCCCTGCCCACAGACCCCTTTCCCGGTCACAACGGGGTGCCTGCGTGCTTTTACTCTGAAGTGCTGTAGTGTATAGTTACCTTTCCTGTGGAATGCCTCCTGATCTCTGAGTACATAGTCACACCCCCATCCAGGTAGTGCATGGTTTGCCTTAACCTACAAAAGTTTTTTTTTTCTTTTATAATCTTTGTGATGGGCGTTATTTAAAAATGCTTTAAAAAGAAAAAGTATTTTCTCCTTTTTCACCGCCAGGCTGTTGCTCTGGTTCTAAATATTAAATGGATGTTGAAATTTAAAAGGCTGTCCCAGGCGTTTAGTACTCTATGTGCATTAAACATGTAAATATATATTTTTGTTGAGTTTTCTTCTGTGTACGTTTTGCTGTCAGGATAGACTGCACCTTCATGTTGTAAGTGAAATGTGCAGTTTTAACTCGCATTGTAGGGAAGAAAAAGAGCTTGTCCTTAAGATTTCTTTTATGGTATTTGGAATTTTCCATGAGAAGCCTACTGAAGTATGTGCTTGCTTCATAAATATTAGTTTTGAAAGGATTGACCAAATCAAATTGATCGGGAAAATTTTCTAAATTAATAAGACTGTCGATTAGTTTTGGAAAATATTACAAATGCCATTGCTTGTCCTCCTCCTTCACGGGCCTTTTCTTTTTTCCTCTAATTTTCCCCCTATGATAGGTTTTTCAAACAGGTTTAGTATAGAGGAACAAATGACAAAACAGCAACCTTGGAGAAAAAACATGGCATTTTGATTCTGTCATTTCATGTTCTAATTGTATCCCGGTCATTTCAACAAAAAATTTAAAGTGTTTTCAATGAATTTTTTTCCAATCTATATCCTGAGTTACAATGTACTATAAACAATTGTTTATAGGTACATATCTCTAAACAATCTATATGATTTGCTACATATCTAGGTAGCAATTTTTTTCACTTTTTCTATGTTGTGGGACTCACTTGATGTCACTCTATATTTGAACTTACGGCTAAACAGCTATTCCTATTTCTTGTACTTACAAATCTGTTTTGTAATTTAACAAGGATGTGTAGCTTCATTTACCTAACACTGATAGTATCCAGACAAAAAGATGGCATTTCTGGTATTACGCCAAGAAAATGTGCCTAGCACAGTTTCTGGCATTAGTAGGTTCTAAACTAAGTTCTTCATTGAAAAAAATAATAATGTGGTAAACATGTAGGACAGTGTTATGTATCTGAGCTCCAGAAGCAGAAAGTGGGTGATGTGTATCATGTCACTAGTCACAAAGCTAGTGACCTTGTGGGCTGGTCTTTAAGCTCAAAGGTTAGTGCTCTCTGCACCAAGTTGCATCTGTCTCAAAATCTTGAGAACTGTTTTCAAAGGCTTTGGATGATTTATTGAATTTAGGATTAATGATCTAACAATTTGTCCTTAAAAAGCACTTTCTACAGAGATAAAAATGTAGAACAGAAATTCGTTTTAGGTGGATTTGCTTCAGGTAGAGTGCTCTAGAGTTTGTACCAAACAAGCTAAGAGTCGCTGACGTATCTTATACATGTAGAGTTAGTGGCTACATTTGGAAAACCTGTATGTCCACAAGCATTTTAGAGGTTGACTTCTTATTGACATCCTTGTATCTGATTTTCTGTCTTGTACGATACTATGGAGCAAACACTTTGCCTTTGTTTCTCATTAAACATCCTTTTGAAAGTGAAATATTTGGCTGCTAATGCACATAAATGTGAGCAACTCAGACTATGTTGTTGCTCTGAGCAGTTATTGACTCAGATTGTAACCAGCCTAATGTAACCATTCTTGTGACAAAGAATAATGATGATAGGCTGTTATGATTCCAAAAAAATGAGACTATACTATTGTGATTATGCCTAACTATAAAAAATTAACAGTAAATATTGTGTTATATACACAATGTAGTACAGTACCATTTGTATACTGTCTCTGTGACATCGTTGGAATTTTAAACCTAACACAAAATATTTTATAAAGACATCATTCAAGCTATTACGTGTCATTCATTAAGTTCCCCAGAACTTCTTTCTTTTAAATATGACCTAATCATACTAAATATTTTTGTGCTGAAAGCTTTATTATTAGATTTCACATTTCCCAAGTTGTATGCTTTCAAAGTTTCCAACCTCTTAGATTTCTTAACCCAGGTTCTCAACCTTGTCCCTTCACAACATTTATATTATTTGCGGAGGCTAATGTATAAATAACACACTTGTATTTTAGAAGGGAATAGAAAGTACCTATAAAACTGTGTCACATAATACAATGTAATTAATGAATTAAAAATAATTAAAAAAAAGTAAAAAAAAAAAAAGAAGGGAATAGGAACTTGATAGAGGTTTCATTTGTCATCTTACAAGAACTTCAGAGAAAGATTATAGTAAGTAAAGTATTCTAAGAATTTCTTTATTTGTTCTTTGTATAGGGAGTTAGGACTTGGAATAAATAATCTTCAAGGAAGTCTTAGAAAGAAGTTCCAGGGTAATTGCTGTTTTTAGCATTTAGACCAAAAAATAAGCACAGGTATGGTGGGCTCCTTTTCCTTTGTTTTACTATATTTTAATGGTGTGAGATACTATATCTTGCTATAACATAATCCTATAACATAATCCTGGTTTTATCTTTATTTGTGAGCCATCACCCTCCGCCTCCCTGGGGTGCATTAGCTGGAAACAGTGTCGGAAAAGCTGCCAGTGCGTCAAGCCGGGCGTTATGAAAGGAGAGCAAAGCCTTCTAAGCAGTGACTTAGCCTCTGCACTCTAACACTCATCCTGGTTTTAGCAACTGATATAGGTAGATGTACACTTGGGGAAAATTTAATTTATTTCCTTCGTATTACTATTTAAAACTGCTACTTGAGATTTTATATACCGACTATTATCATTGTTTATGTTTTGATTTTCGTGTTTACTTAGCCACAATCATGAGTTACCATGTTTCATAACTCTTGAGAGAAAAAGCATGCTTTTTGGTTAAATAGCTGCAGTTTGGTTTAAGATGCAGCTTTTAGTACCAGAAGATATTGGTATGAACAATGAAAAAGCAATGGACTTGTTTTTGTATATTGCATTTCCCCAAATCTCTTAAAAATTTTAAAGAGTTCTTTATTTTTATTTTTATTTGAAAGGCAGAATTACTAAGAAAAGGAGAGACAGATTTTCCATCCTTCAGCTCATTCCCCAAGTGGCTGCAACTGAAGCCAATCTGAAGCCAGCAGCCAGGAGCTTTCCCCCTTTTACCTGGGTGCAAGAGCCCAAGGATTTGAGCCATCCTCCAGTGCTTTCCAGGTCATAAGCAGGGAGCTGGATACGAAGAGAGGCCGCTAGGATGTGAACCAGTGCCAATGCCAAAGATGGAGGCTTAGCCTCCTGCACTAAAGCGCTGGCCCCCAAATACCTTTAATCTTAAACATGAGTTTTCCTTTATTTGGAGTTCTGGAAAGGACTAGTATAAAACACTATTATCTTTCCTTTTTTTTTTTCATTATTTTACTTTTTCTAACTTGGAAAGAGAGGTGCTCCTAAAGGTAGTGCCTATAGACTTTCATATTCTAGTATATTAATTGACTTCATTTACCCGAAATTTATGACCTAATTACACACTTTTTTGGGAGAAAATGTGTGATGATTGAATTTTCTATTCCCACGTGAATTAAAATAACAGAAGTTCATCCCTTCAGATTTTAAAAATCCTAAGACAGGAAGATATTGACATATATAATATTTTCCTTTCCTGATATTGTTATCTATTTTTTTCCCTGGCTTTAAGATGAAGTGTTAACTATCTAAAAGAACTGTGGGGCAGGCATTTGTTGCAGGGATGAAGACACTGCCTGGGATTGCCTGCATCACGGATCAAGTGTCTGGGTCCTAGCCTTGGCTGTGCCTCTGATTCCACACCCTGGGAGGCAGTAGGTGCTGGCTCCCTGCCGGGACCCTGCTGAGCCCCTGGCTCCCAGCTCCAGTCTGCCTTTAGACAGTTACCAGGAGGAAAGCAGTGAGTGGAAGATGGCTTGGCCTTTCCACCTTCTCTGTCGCTTTGCTGTTAAAGTACCATTTTAAATTCGGAAGAGCTGTGGAATCTCTTAAACTATCCTGTGATATAATGAATGATTTAAAATATCAAACTTTCAAAGTCTTCAAAGAGTTCTGGAAGTCAAGCCAAGAGTTTATGTAGTGACTTGTCAAATGTGTTGGTGATTTTTTCAGTGTGAGGATGAAAGGAACAGGAAATGGTGAACATGACCATTTTGCTTCTTTTTACCTTCATCGTGAAAAAAGAGGTGATTATTTCTTCACCCCTTAGTTTCTTCAAAATATATTAAGGTACTACTGGGAAAAAATCTATTTTAATTAGGAATTTTATTGTGAAATCTGCTTTTGGACTTAGATAAAATTACTAATGAGTTACTGAATTTTAAAGTGAAGAGAACTTTCAAAAAATTTATCAGTATATTTTTTGTGCCTTTCTGGTTCAGCTTTTTATTTTCGTTTTTGTTAGTGCATGAATATAAACTTAGTCAAACTTGGGTTTAAAATACAGCCAGAACCACATGGTGTACCAAGTAAGGCATGTCAAAATACCTATACAAAATGTTTTTTACAGAAATATAGGGTTACTTCACATTAAAATCAAGTTTGTAAAATTAGAAAAGTTTTGCTACTGTATGTGTGTATAGGTTAGATCATTTCATTTTATACACATAGGATAAAAGCTGGATTCTGAAAGGTTTAAATTAGTAAATGGTTTACATCATTCTCACCACAACAGCCTGTCAAAATAAGTAGCCATTTCTATAAGCAGTATAAATTCAAATCTAGTGAATTTATTAATAGAGCTCATTAGGAGAAAAATTTGGTTTTGTCAATTTTTGTAAGAGAAGTCCTAATAAAATATTAATTTGGTTGACAAAGCATTGAATGTGTCCTCATTGTCTTCAGTAGTATCCAAGTTTTTCACACATTAGAATTGTTCACGGTTTATTTATTGGAGAAGCAATGAGAGAGGAAGATCCCATCAGCTGCTCCTCTCCCCAAAGGTCCACCATGTCCAAGGCTGGTCAAGCCAGGAACTTGGTCTGCCACATGCATGATGCAATCCTCATCACTGCTGCCATGGTGGATCTGTATTAACAGGCGTTTGCAATTGGGAACTAGTGGTAGAACCAGTAATTGAACCCGGGAGTTTTGATAGAAGCCATACCTGAGTTTTAATTAAGCTGAATATTTACCATCACGTCTTAGAGTGTTCAATTTTAAGGTGTGTTTGAATTATCACTAGCAGAACTGTGGCGATCATTCACTTATACAACTATCTGTACAATTTCAATGAACTGGCAATATTGAAATGCATGGAATGGTACACTTGTAAAGCAGTTGAGCAAAGCTCTGTCAAAGGATAAAATTATTACAGTATAAATATCTTAACTCTTATTTTCAAGTCTGAGATTGGGCAATACTTCATTTCATAAAATGAAATCAGTGTTCCTGTAGCTGACTTTTTACAGAAGCTGCTGTAGCCTGGACACTGCAATGTCTTATTTGCTGATATGATTTCATTTCTTTAAACATATATGAGATAGATACTAAATAACTAAGTGTTAATTTTTCCAGTTAAGGGATAGTGGAAGGTACAGAATAGTGTGATGTAAATTGTTCAAAATGCACTTCAGAGTTGCTGTTTATATGTGATTAAAATTGTCAAATTAAACATTTGGTCTAATTTGGTCCTGTGTGATTGTTCATAGTATTCATTTCCACTTATGTAAATTTTTTTCATCTGAGTGATAGTTGAAATTAGCCTATTTGGTCTGGGATGACATTAAATGCTATAATGAAAAAACTTCTATACATTAGGAATTAAAATATATTGTGACTCCCAGACTAAATACACTCCCACAGGAAATGGAAATCTAGTTTTTTTTTTCTGTTCTTTATCTCCTTCCCTGAAAATTCGAAATAATTATCCATATTGCCAGAAAATTGATTGAAAGTATCATCATAAAGTAGTATAAGCCACATGTTGCATGTTATTCTGGGTGTATATGTATCACTAGTTTTCAAATTGCTTCAAATTTGCTTATTTACCAGGGGGGAACAAAGCACTACCAAAGGAAATTTTCGTACTAGATTGCTCTACCTGTTGCCTGTACTACAAAGTTTTCTTAGAAAATTGTTTATTGTTCTGATTATTTCTGTCAGTTTTGTGCATACACAAAAACAAAACAGATTTGGAAACCTTGTCCTTCAATTTTTCATTTAAATAATTATGCTTTAAACTTGTCTATTCAAATTTGATAAGCACCTACTTCTATTTTAATTCTAAATATGTTTTCTAGTAATATTGAAAATGTTTTGTGATCATATCCTTTTTGTTTGAAGTGATAAAAATATTAAATTTTTAAAATATATTCTATATATCAGATTATATACAATAATAAAATGTTGATAGTTAGCTTTATTATTAGTCATTTCCTCAAAAATTCTTAAATTTTAAGGCAAATAGCTAACTGTAATTTCTATTATGGTAACAGGAATATTCTGTGGTGTATTTCTGTAGTAATTGTGCACATTTAGACCTTGGCTACTGAGTTAATTTGTTAATATGTGCTAAATATAGCACCACTGGAGTGCTGAACTACAGTTAGGTTGAATGCTGCTTGGTTCTATCACCAGAGAAATAAAGATAGTTTAGTATATTATGAAAGTAATTGTAATGTGTAGTGTGCAATTACATATAATGTGTAATTATTTCATAATAGCACCTTGAGCAAAGTATTGCAAAGGTAATTAAAATGTTGTTCACAACTGCATTTTTAAAGTTGCTGAAGTACCTGTCCTTGATAAAAGCCTAACTTCTATGTTAAAGATAATGTGAACTGTAAATTAATTTTCTTTTTGATCTTGTTTCATTTCCAGGTGGAGGTTTGGCAGTTGGAACAGTTCTTCTAATTGGTTAGTATAAAATATATACTTTGCTCTTCCTGATAAGTTCTACTGTGCATAATTATTTTACAGGATTTTCCATTCTGAAATTAAATATTTAAAGTATTAACTCCCTATAAAGTTAAGGGATATTAAACAATTATCTTAAATTTGAATTGAACTTCAAATGTTGATCTGAAATTTAACTAAATTAGTAAAATACAACTGAACACACAACTCTTATAATGAAAAAATTCCTGCAGTGTGTTCTTAATTTTTTAAGATGAAAATTAATGCCAGCTTTTATAAATTTCAGTGAATTTGGTGGAATTATAATGATAAAATTGAGAAATTAAGGTACTAATATACATCTTGTATACAACTAGTTTTTATTGTCTATTAGAGGAAAAGTAATAAATCATATTTTTGTTCATTCTTTCAATTTATAACCCATTTGCCTTATTTTTCATGCAAATGATACAGTTAAAATAAATCTTGACAATTACATAATCAAAGCATTCTTGTTATTTAATCCATATTCCTGTGACATCTACTGTGGCTGGTCTTGTCCTCTGATGTGGTATACTTACTTTCTCATGTAACATCTTTAAAATATTTCAGAAATGGATAGTTCACTAGCTTAAATCTCCGAACTAGATACCATTTCTTAATTCCGCTTTTAAAAAAATATTTATATATATAGAGAGCAAAAAAAGTAACGATATTTCCCACCCTACCCTCCGTCACTCTTATCCCCCAACCCACTTTCCTTTCTTATTTTAATTCTTACAGTGACAGTTTCATTTTACCTTGTATTCACAAACTTAATCCTCAACTAAACAAAGAATTCAGCAAGTAGTAACTAGAAAAACCACTGTTTCTCAGGTGTATGGACAAGTGCTGTTGTAAACAATAATTAGATCTCAAAATGTTAAATTCACTCATATATTGCATTTTTGTTGTACTCTTTATATTTGTTACCACAAATCAGAGAGCACTATAACATTTGTCTTTTGAGATCTGGCTTATTTCACTAAACATAATAGTCTCAAATTGCATAAATTTTGTTGTGAAGTACAAGCTACAATAGTATTCCATTATAATAATACAATTTCTTTATCCAGCCATCAGCTACTGGACATCTGAATTGACTCTGTGCCCTAGCTGTTATGTATTGAGATGATATAAGCATGAGGGAACAAATAGCTGGTTCATATTGCTGATTTAATTTTCTTTGAGTGAATTCCCAGGATTGGAATGGCTGGGTCATGTGGCACATGAGTTTTTAGACTTGTGAGGAATCTCATACTGTCCCATAATGATTGTGCCAGTTGACATTCCCAACCACCACATATTAGCATATCTTTCACCCCAGTGTTTGTTAATTTTAAATTTTTCAGATGATATCCATTCTCTCTGGGGTGATGTGAAATCTCATGCTAGAATTAATTTGGTTTGCCCCGATAACTTTTTTTTTTAATATATATATATATATATATTTTTTAAAGATTTATTTTTACTACAAAGTCAGATATACAGAGAGGAGGAGAGACAGAGAGGAAGACCTTCCATCCGATGCTTCACTCCCCAAGTGAGCCGCAACGGCCGATGCATGCCGAACCAAAGCCGGGAACCTGGAACCTCTTCCAGGTCTCCCACGTGGGTGCAGAGTCCCAATGCATTGGGCCGTCCTCTCCTGCTTTCCCAGGCCACAAGCAGGGAGCTGGATGGGAAGTGGAGCTGCCGGGATTAGAACCGGCGCCCATATGGGATCCCAGGGCTTTCAAGGCGAGGACTTTAGCTGCTAGGCCACGCCGCCGGGCCCCCCTGATAACTTTTTAATGTATCTACTGCCCATTGCATTTCATCGTTTGAAAGATGTTGTTCATATGCTTAGTCTACTTTTTGTTTTCCTTTTTGTAAGGATTTATTTATTTGAAAATTAACAAAAAAATGTAAAGATTGTCCAAAATATAGTAATAATTAAAAATAAATAATGTAAAGATTGTCCAAAATATAATAATAATAAAAATAAATAAATAAAAAAGATTTATTTATTTGAAAGAGAGTTATGGGAGTGAGGGGGAGGGGAAGGGAAAGAGGAAATGACCTTCCATCTACTGGTTTACTCTAAATAGCCACAGTGGCCAGAACATTAACACCGTTTGTTAGATGCACCGTCCTTTCTCAGGGGACTGATTTTTGTTCATTTGTCAAAGATTAGTTGGTTATAGATGTATGAATTAATTTATCTTCCATCCCTGTAGTCCTTATGTGTACCCATGTACCAGCAACAGATTGTGTGAGAACTGCTTGCTCTATAACATGTCTTGATATCTGGTATTGTGATGCTTACAGTTATACTTGCGTTGATGATTATTGCTTTAGCTATTTAGAGTCTCTTGTAATACCGAGTGAATTTGCTAGATCTGAGAAAAACATCATTGATGCTTTATCTGGAATCACATTGCATCTACATTGTTGTGGGTGCGATGGACATTTTGATGGTATTAATTCTTCCAGTTCATAAGCATAAATGAGTTTCCTAACTTTTTGCTGTCTTCTATTTCTTTCCTTAATGTTTTGTAATTTTAATAGTACAATTCTTTCACATACTTAGTTAAATTCACACTAAGGTACTTAGATTTTTCTATTAGGATGGGGCTGATCTTACAATTTCTTTCTCAGCCATGGCACTGTGTGTCAAAGGCTATCAGCTTTTGTGTTTTCATTTTATACCTTGCTTCTTTGCCAAACCCTTAGGAGTTGCTATCATCTCTTGCTGTGGTCTTTATAAAGGGTTGTATCATCTGTAAACAGGGATTATTTGACTTTCTCCTTTGCTATT
The DNA here is from genome assembly GCF_030435755.1 of Ochotona princeps. Classification (NCBI taxonomy): domain Eukaryota; kingdom Metazoa; phylum Chordata; class Mammalia; order Lagomorpha; family Ochotonidae; genus Ochotona; species Ochotona princeps. Next base: position 28,372,140 of record NC_080835.1, on the reverse strand, counting down.
TGTATCCCTTTGATTTCATTTTCTCATTTAACAGCTCTGGCTAAAACTTTCAGAACTATATAGATTAGTAATTATGAGAGTGTGCATCCATGACTGGCTCTAGGACAAGATGGAAATACTTCCAGCTTTTATCATTGAATATGACACTCACCATGGGCTTGTTGTATATTGCCTTCATTGTGTTGAGATATGTTCCTTCTATATCCAGTTTTTTTAAAGGGTGCTGTCATGAAATGGTGCTGTGTTTTATCAATTTTTTTCTCTGAATCTCTTGAGATAATTATATGATTTTGTTCTTCAGTTTGCTAATGTGCTGTATCACATTTATTAATTTGATATGTTGATCCTAGATGCCAGGTGGATTAATCTCATTTGTACCAGGTGGATTATCTTTTTGATATGTTGTTGTATTTAATTAGCTTGTATTTTTGGTGAGGATTTTCGTATCTATGATTGACAGGGATTCTGGTCTGCACTTCTCTTTTTTTGTTGTTGTCTCTTTTTTGTGTGATTTTGGAATTAAGGTCATGCTGGAGATGCCATTTCTTTTTCTTTCTTTCTTTTTTTTTTTTTAAGATTTATTTATTTCTCCTGGAAAGGCATTTACAGAGAGAAGGAGAGAAAGATCTTCCAGTCACTGGTTCATTCTTCAAGTGGCTGCAACGGCTGGAGCTGAGCCGATCTGAAGTCAGGAGCCAGGAGCTTCTGCTGGGTCTGCCACACAGATGCAGCTCTTGCCCACAGCTTCCTGCTGATGTGGTCCCTGGGAGCCACTGCTGATGGCGGAGTTAGTTGGATTCTTGCCCAGCCACGTGAGAAACCTGAATTGAGTTTCCAGGTTTGACAGCTCACCCGGGGTCATTTGCAGAATTAACTACACTATGAAGCAGCATTCTCACCTTCTTTCCCACATTCTCTCTGCCTCTTACATGAAGGAAAATAAGTATAAATACATGCATACATATGTTAATAAACAAAATACAGGAGAAATTTTGAAAATAAGATTCATTTTTTGAAATTTATCTTTGGTGATGTTTCCATATTAGGATGGGAAGGGTCAAGGATTAGGGGAAAGTGGATGAGAATACTGTTTCCAAATTCTCTTTTTCTTCTTCCTGCATCTGGGGAAAAAGCAGAGATGAGGGGAGTAGCAGCACCCAGCCTCATAACCACCTCAGGGATAAGGAATAGCCACCTGATATCCACCCAGGGTTCACGGTGTGCTCTGAGGGTTCTGTTCAAGCGGTTTCGATAGTTCTGAAATGCTGTCAATCTTACTGATGCAAGGATGAGGAAATCCTTCCAAGGTCCATCGGCTGACATAGTCCACTTTAGAGTCACTTCTGCCAGATATTTGCTGTCAACACTTGGCTAGGATAGTTGACCAATTTGTTCTGCCCTCCTTCCTCTGCTATGGAACCGGATGTCCTACATAGCCGCGAACAGTTTGCCATGTCCTCCATGTGCATCTGCTCATGCCGTCCGCTGCTCTACCTTAGCCACCCAGGAGTCCCTGTTTTCACACATGCACTCTATGGTCAGACCACAAATCCTGCAGTTCTCCCCAGGGTTGGAGTTCTGAGTCCAGGAGTTCAGTTTAGGGGAGATCCCCAAAGAAACCTCATCTGAAGTGATCCCAGACCTCTTTTTTTTTTAATTTTTTTTTTTAATACAATTTAGTTGGCAGTGGACTCTCCCCCAAATTCCCTCCCCTCCACACTGAGCCTCTAGGTTCATAATGTGTGTCCACTGTGAATTTTCCCAAGCCCATCATGCTTCCACTAGTGTGTCTCCCAGCCATGTAGCCGACTAACGTTTTGTTGTAGGTTAATTCTTATATCCTGAGGCTTTAATGTAGGTACACTGAGGATTAGGCCAGACCTGACTCTTCTGTGTGCTTGCCAGTACAGAATCCAGCTCAGTCCGTTACCCACATCAGCCTACAAACACACTAGTACTTGGAATTTCTGGGTCAGTTCTTTCTCCAACCCTGCCTCTTGTGTAAATCAATGAATGCTGAGGCCAAGCCCAGCACTGCCCACCACACCCTTGGCCCTCAGGTCCACAAGGGTAAACTAAAGCCTAGTCAGAGCAACTCCCAATAACTTCCACGAGGCCTGTCCACAGCCCTGCTTCCTGTGCTTGCCAGTATGTGCAGCAGATTTTTCCAGTCTGTCCCACATCCCATTCATCACTCATACAAGAAACTTTGGGCATTGAAGCCCAGCTCAGCCCAACCAACCCCACTATCCAGCACATACTCATGCCAGTGGGTGCCACCACCTGTCCAGCTGGACCCTTCACATACCTGATTCTCATGCTCATCAGTAGGAGCTACAGCTCATCAGAAAGGTGCCCACAGTTTCCCTACAAAGCCCACTCCCAGTCCCAGATCTTGCACACTCCAGTTGGTTCTGCAGTCTAGCCACACAGGACTTGCCCCCAGTCCCAGCACTTGCCAGCTGATGCTGTGGCAAAGCCCAACTTGCCTGCACTTATTCTGGCTCATTCATGCACCAGTGGATACAATCGATTACCCCAGTCTGGCTCTCCCCCTAACCCAGTTCACATGTGGGCCAACAGGTGTTGTAGCCCTGCCCAGCCTGGTCGACCCCCAGTTCGAGTTCTCACTCTTCCCACCAGTAGGAGCAGAAACCCTGTAGGAGAGCCCCACACACTGCAACCACCCCCTCCCCCGGGTCTCATGTGTGCTGGTGGGTGCTGCAGCCCAATCTGGCATGCCCGGCTTACTTTGACATTTGCCGGCAAGTGCTATAACCTGGCCAAGCCCACTCTATTCCTGGTTCCAGCTCATGCTTGTGGGTGCTGCAGCCTAGTCCAATACTGGCCCTAATGTGAGCTGGTTGGTGATGCAGTGTGACCCAGCCTGTCCTGGTTCTCAGATCTGCCAATGGGTTTTATGAACTGGCCCAGCATGGCCTGCCACCAGACCTGCCGCACATATGTAGTGGTGGGTACCATAAGCTGGCCTGGTCTTGGATGCTCTTTGCCTTGGTTTTTGCACTCACCTGCAGGAACTATGTCCTGACAAAAGACTTCTCCAATCTCCTCTATCAGGTCAGCTCCCACTGGCAAATCTTGCACACTGGTGGATTCTTGGCCCAGCCTGATTTGATCCACCTCCTATCCTGGCAGGAACAGTGACCTTGCCTGTCTAGCCCACATTCATTCTGGTTCTTGCTATTGGTTCTACAGCCCAGCCACACCTGGTGTATGCCAGATCATGGTCACATGGTTCAGCGGGTGCCAAGATCTAGCCCAACCCATTCTATACCCGCTCTAGCTCCTACAAGCACCAGTAGGTGCTGGAGTCTAGCCCAGTCCAGCACACCCCAGACCTACTCTACACCCATGCCAAGGACACTGCAGCCATATCCAGCCCAGTTTACCACTCCCATTCTGGCACTCAGGCTTACCAGTGAGACCCACAACCCAGTCATGGCATCCCCTTAGCTCCCCAACCAGGCCTATTCCCAGCCACACCTCTTGTGCATGCAAGTGGTTGCTCTGACCCAGCTCGGCATAACCCATCCCCTGTCTTGATCTTTGCCATCAGACAAACCAGTAGGTGTGATAGCCTAGCCCAGCATGGTCCACACTCCAGCCTGGCTCCTACACATACCAGTAGGCTAATGTTTGGTCCGGCCGTGCCTTGTCCACTCCCCTCCAGAGCCAACCCCCACACTTGCTAACAGAACGGGTGGTGCTACGTTGCCCAGCCTGACCGACAACCCAGGCCTGAATCACATTCTCACCAGTGAGGGCTACAGCCTACCAGGGGAGTTACCCAAGTTCCCCCACCAGAACCACCTCCAGAGCCAGATCTGGTTCTGCTGGGTGTTAGGCCCTTACCTGGCAATCTGCTCCCTGTCTTCTGGACTTTGTATGAGCTGGTGGATGTTGTGGCCAAGCCCATCCCATGCCCTATTCTTGGGAGCACCTGTGAGTTCTGCAGCCTGGACCATCCTGGCCTGATCCTCACCCTAGTACCAATGAATGTTGGAGAGTTCCCTGGTCCTGCCTAGTTCAGCCTGTCACTATCCCCGGCTCCTAAGCAAACCAGTGGAAGGTGCAGTTCCACAGGGCCCAAATTTGAGTCCTCCACAGTATCTTCCATCAGACATGCTTCTCTCTCAAGCTGAATAGTGTCATGGGCCAGATTAACATTGCCCATACCCTGTTCTGACTCTCAATGGCAGGTACTGTGATCGAGCCCTGATTGTCAGGCTCCAGCCCTATCTTTAGTGTGTGCTGATGAGTGGTGGTCAATGGTGATCTGTGCTAACAGCCCAACTCAGGTCTCCCACATGGGCTGGTGTATTGGTCTGACCCATAAATGTCCTCCAGCATCCCCTCTCCAAATCCTTTGATCTCAGCTCCCTCACCTGCAAATAGAGTGGCTTTGTCGATGGAAGTCCCTCAGAAGTCATTCCTCACCTGCATGCGACTCACCTGCAGTCCTCCCTCCCTCCCTCCCTCTCATCTCCTCACCCCCTTCTCTGATCAATCCACAGTCCCTGCACCTGGGATGGCAAAGGTTCCCCAGCCAGCTTGCAAAGCCAGGTGGGGTGATGGCTCTGACCCAGCTCATAAAGTATTTGCTGTCTATAGGCAAGTAAAATAAGATAAAATGCTAACGCATCCAACAAATTAGGTAATTAGCAAGTCCTTGTTAACTGAGAGTTTGATGATGGGGCAGCGCATTTGGACTTTAATATTAGGGATAGTTTATGCTATTGTGGTCTGCCCAATAGGTCTCATGTACTCTTTCACAGATAATCAGCAAATGTTCTATTTTTGTATTGTAGCCTATCAAATATTGGAAAAATAGATAACTAATATCTCTATTTTCCTCTAAGCCAGATATCATGTTTCTCATGTTCTGTGCTCTCAGTTCCCTTCACCATTCCTGGTCATCCTTTGCTGAAGATTTTTAGTTTGTGTAATTTCTCAAACTAAATATGTCATCATGAGTTTGCTTTACTATTGTAGAATAGAACAGGACAATAATCTCTGTCAACCTAGGAATTAGACTCTTAATTCAAGCCAAAATTACATTTGCTTTTTGGCAGTTCTGTCACATCATTATCATTTTTACTTGCCCAGTGTTATGGGGAATTCACTAAATAGATTAATTAAATGCCTATTATACAATCTCAAAATTTGTTTCACAAAATTGGTAATTTTCAGCTTGGTAAACTTAGTGTTTTTGCTAATCCCTCAGTTGATAATCTTCTTGCTATTAGTTTTTTCTGCCCCATAGGGCTCTTTGAGAAAATAGAGGTGATAACTATTATAGATTGTCTGTGTGTGTATGTGTGTGTGTGTGTAAGAGAGAAAGACTGTTACCCAAAGTGCTTTAGATGTATAAGACAGGATAGATTTTTGCTACCTTTTTTTCTCCTAAATTCTGCAAATATTTAGTACAGAGATGTCATGTGCCCAGCACTTGGGATATAATGTAAAGATATATTTTCTGCCATATGAATTTTTTCTGGCTTTCTGGGGGAAATTTCAATAATTTGTAGTAAAAATATTGTGGAGTTTCAGATGTCATACACACTGATTACCTCACTCATATTGGAGGAGAGCTTCTCAAAGGCTGGATCTGGAAGGATTTAAGCAAATTAACGAAGGGATTTGTGCAGTGGTCCTGGGGCAGAAAACAACATGGCTGATGCCTATAAGTACTCTGTGTTTTGCTGTTCCTGGAAATTTATCATGTGGAAGGGAAGTGTTAAGAAAGAGAGCAATGCAAGATCTAGAGAGGCTTAGGTGTCTTGGGTTTGGGGTATTTTCCCCTGAGAGTATGGAGGAACCAGTAAATGTTTTAAAATAGGGAATGGAAAGGGATAATCTTTATAGGGAAAAAATTTTAAAAAGAAAATCTCTGTAGGGGAAAAATAAAAATAACTTTTGGGAAAATGGAAAATAATATGCCGGGATTAAGAACGGAAATGCAAACACCAAGTGGGAGCAGGTTACGGTGTGATAGTGAATTGATATAAGTTATTATCAGGAAAAAAACAAATGAATGGTTTCTGAAGACTTTGGGAATTTGACGCCACTGGACTTGGCGACTAGTTAGGATGTAAAGGAAAAGCTGAAGGTGAAAATAACAGTGACACTGTGAGGCACAGTGATCCAAGTATTGACTTTTCTCATATTCCTATTGGTAGTTAAAATACTGTTATTTCCATATTAGAGATGGGGAAATTCAAGCCCATAGCAAATGCTTAACTAATTTGCCCAATTAGTATGTTCACAAAGGGATATTGGCAGGAAAGAAGGGGGAAAGATATAGTTTTTCCCTGTATGAATTTATTAACTGTACAACCCTATTAGCAGTTGGAAGTAAGGTTATGGTTATATTAAATATGCTTATAAAATGCTAGTTACTATGATTGGTTAATAATCATTTATTCCATTTATTATCTGTATATGATGGTCCTTCCAAAAATGAATGGAAGATAAAATTAAGCTATTTCAATGCCAAAAAATAGTAATAATAAGCATTCAAAAATAAGCCGAGGCATCTACCCACTTGGGAAACTTGGACTGGGCTAAGTAGCATCACCTGCCACCTGCTGCTGCACACAAAATTTGGGATTCAGGGTCATACTTGACTGGTCTAGGCCGCTGTACCCACCCACGTGTGTCAGAGCAAAGCATGCACCACCTCACGCTGGGCCACAGCACTCACCAGAATATGAGCAAACCAGGTTTGGGGGCAGATTTTGTTGAAGACTTGTGGGCTCACCTCTGGAACTGTAGCACCTGCTGGCTTACACAGAGTTGGGGATGGTGATGGGCCCAGCCAGGCAGGATCACAGAACTCAACTGACAGAAACACATCTGATACTTGCAGGAGCTGGCTTTGGGAGGAAACCAGATGAGGGCAGGCTGCAGCACCTACTGGCAGATGCAAAGACCAGGACTGAGGGCAGACCTTGCCAAGCAGGGCTGCAGCACCCATTGGCGTGCATTAGGTCCGGGGCTGAGAGAAGGCTTGATATGGGAACATACAGAACTCCCCTATTATGTCACAGCAATCTCTGGAGAGCCTAAGTGCAAGAACTGGGTGCAGACCAGGCCAGGCAAGCTTTCAGCACTGGTCAGCATTGGTGTGGGCTGAGTTGAGTGGCAGGCTGTCAGCACTTGTGTTGTGGGCTGTGTCTGGTGGTAGGCTGAGCTGAACTGAGCCACAGCACCCTCTGGCATGCACAACCAATACAGAATATGGACCGCATCAAGCTGGGATAGACTGCATCATCAGCCAGCAAGAACTGAGACTTTAGGCAGGCCACACCAGATTGGACAATTCTAAGCTTTGTAGCAAGTGTCTGGATTTGTATATACCCTAAAGTGGACTTGTTCAGCCAGTAGACATTGGAAAGATTTTCTCAACCCTTGTGGGGAGCGGCGGACCCCACGTGTATGTTAGGTGGTCACAAGATGGCGGCTGGCCAAGGACCAGGAGGCGGGATTTGTCCTGCCAGTAGGCAAACAGAAAGTCGCAGAGATAGGCTAATGCCCCCTACCCCTGCTGCGATTGCTGGCCTATCAGATAGCACCCAGTGGACCCACAGGGAGAAGTGATTGGTGGAGAACTGTATATAAGCAGCCCGTTTTCGGCAATAAACCTTTTTGGTTTGCCTGCCCCTTTTCGTTCGCCTTCTTTTTGGTTCGGCTTTTCGTTGGTTCATTTGTGTGTGTGTTCGTTCGGTGTGTGTGTGTGCCGGTTGCGGTGGCGGTTCCTGTTTTTTTCCAGGCCCTTGAGATTCCTTGTCAATTTAGTGTAGCTGCAGGGAGGCAACAAACCCTGAAGCAGCAAAACCAACAACTTCTCAGAACTATCAAAACTACTCAAGTAACACCCTCAAAAACTCTTTACCCACATCATCAGCTCCTTAACATATATAGTCTACTTTAGAGTCTTCACTCTCCCAGATACTTGCTATCAAAGCTTGGCCAGGAGAGTTTTCCAATTTGTTCTGCCCTCCATCATCTTCCATGACGCTAGATGTCCTCTGCAGGCCTCAGTGAGCTGTCATGTGCGTCTGGAAGTACCTTCCACAACAAATGGCAGCAACTGAGAAGGCCCAATTCTGATACACGCATTCCAACATCAGATCACAGATACTGTGATTTTTCCATGGTCGGAATTTTGAGTCCAGAGGTCCATTTGGGTTAGATCCCCAAAGTAACTTCACCTGAGCTGACCCCAGACCTGACTCCTGAGTGTGCCATCTGGTACATCACTTGGCTTAGTCTGTCAAGCACATCAGCCTACACACACAACAGTGGTTGCAGTCACCCAGTCAGTTCTATACTCAGCCCCATCTCAAACACAAGCTAGTGGATGCTATAGCCTAGTCTAACCCTGCCCGCTACACACTAGGCCCTCACATAACACCAGCAGAAACTGCAGGCTAGTCCAAGCAATCCCCAGGGACTTCCACTGGGCCTACCCCCAGCTCTAGTTCCTGCACGTACGAATGTGTGCAGCAGACTTGTCTGGTCCATCCCACATTCCATTTGGCTCTCATATGCGCTAAATGGATGCTGCAGCCTAGTTCAGCCTAGCAGACCCCACTGTCTTGTGGGTGTTATGAACTGGGCTAGCTTGGCTCACGCCCAGACCTAATCCACACATGTGCTGGTGGCTATTGTAACCTGGCCTGGTCTGGGCTACTCCCAATCTTGGTTTTGACTCACCTGCAGGGACTGCGGCCTGAAAGAAGACTTCTCCAAACTCCTCTAACAGGCCACTGGCCAGTAGCAGATGTCATAACACTAGTGGGTGCTTGGCCCAGCCTGTTTGGCCCATCCTCTGTTCTAGCATTCACCAGCAGATGCAATGGCCTTGCCAAACTGGCCCACACCTATTCTGGCTTTTACCTTTGGGTGCTATAACCCAGCCCTACCTGGTACACCCTAAGTTCTAAGACCCAAATGCCTTTCATCATTGTTGTTAATTGTATCCTTATATTCCTCTGTGAGTTACATGCAATTTTTTTCTTCTTCCTACATTTATTCTGTATCTTGAGATTCTACTGTTTTACTAAAAATTTTCTAGATTTGGTTTTCTTTCATTTGCTGTTTCTTAAATGTATTTATTTGAAAGGTAGAGTGACAGAGAATTGGGGGTGGGGGAAAGAGAGAGAGAGAGATTGATTTACTGATTCTGTCTCCCAAGTAGCTAGCAGGAACATAAGTACTTTAGCTGTTATCTGCTGGTTTCCCCAGAGCTCCAAAAAAGAGCTGAATATGAAGAAGTACAATGAGGATTTCAATAACTGAAATCAGTGCTCCACCCTGGGGTGCCAACAATATTGCAAATAACAACTTTACACCTTGTGTCACAATATAACCCCCGTAGATATTGATACAGATGTAGATATACAGATGTAGATACAGATACATGGTTTATTTATTTATTTCAAAGGCATGGTTACAGAGACAGGGAGCACAAATAGTTTGCTTCAAAACAACATAGGTCCTCTAGATTTTGTTTTCTTTAAAAAAAAAAGATGTATGTAATAATTTGAAAGGTATAACTACAGAGAAAAAAGGAGAGACAGACAGGAAGAATGAGCTGCTGCTTGACTCCCCAAATGACTGCAAGAGCTGGAGATGCGCCAGGCCAAAGACAGAAACTTCATGTGGGTCTCCAACATGTGTGTCCGGGCCCCAAACACTTGGCATATCTTTTGCTGCTTTCCCAGGTGCGTTGGCAGGGAGCTGAATTAAAGAAAAACAGCTGGAATTGGTACCCACATAGGATTTCAGTGGTTTAACACAATGCTGGCTCTTAGATTTTGTGTTCTTTGTATTATGCTTGACTTTTACTGAGCTTCTTCTATCTGTATAACAAGATTTTTTCGTTAAATTTAGCATAAATTGGTTCTGCTTTATGTTTGCTTATGTCTAGGATTTCAGTTCAGTCATTAAGGCAAAAAACAGACAGATGGGATTACATTGTTTTCTTTTCGTTGCATTTTTTGAGCTCTTTATGAAATCTGGATATTAATTCTCTACCAGTTGCATATTTTCCAAATATTTTCACCGATTGTGTCAATTGCAACTTCACTTCATTGAATGTTTTCTTTGCTGTGTAAATGCATCTTATTTTGATATAATCCCAATTGTCTATTTTTACCTATATTGCTTGTTGTCTGAAGTCTTATCTATAAAGCTCTTGCCTGTGCCAATATCTTCCCTATTTTTGCCTCATCTAATTTGATAATTTAGGTCTTAGGTTTACATCCTTGATCCATTGTGAGTTGATCTTTGTGTAGGAAAAAAGTAGGGGTCTTGGTTTTTCCTCTTGCAATCCAAAATTGCATTTTGCCAGCACCATCTCAGACAAAATGATCTACTAGGAGTAGAAAGACTGTCCTTTCTTGAGGGAGAGATTTTTACTCATTTTCTAAAGAACAGTTGGCCATTGATACATGCTGTTCTATTGGTCTGCATGTCTGTTTTTGTGTTAGAGCTACACTAACTGTCCTGTAGTGTGTCTTGAAATCTGATATTGTAATGCCTTATATCATCTGTGAATAGAGATAACTATATTTCCGCCTTTCCCATTTAGATCCATTTGATTTTTTTTTTCTTGTCTAGTGGCTCTAATTAAAACTTCCAGAAATATATTGAATAGTAATGGTGAGAGAGAACATACTTTCCTGTTTATGGATCATTGTGGAAATACTTCCAGCTTTCTACTACTCAATATGATGCTGGCTATGAGCTTGGCATACGTTCCCTTGCTTGTGTTGTGATATGTTATTTTTTAAGCTATTTTTGATGGTATTTATATAGTTGATCAGGGTGGGAAGGGCCAAGGATCAGGGGAAAGTGGGCAAGACCATTGCTTACACATTTTCTTGTTCCTGTATCTGGAGTAAGGGAGAATACCATGGGAAAGAACACCACCCAGCCTCCCTGGTACCTGATGTCATCCTAGATCCAGCCCCTGTTGTAGGGCATGTTCTGAGTGTTCCACTCGAGTTCATTCAATAGTTTTGAAATGCTGTTAGTTCTGAGATGCAATAGTTCTGATATTGCTGCTCAAAGGATGAGGAAATCCTTCCAAGGTCAATTGGCTGACATATTCCATCTCAGTCTCCTTTTGCCCAAGAGTTTGCTGTCAAGTTTCACTGTGGGTAGTTGACCAATTTATTCTACCCTCCTTTCTCTGCAAGCCAGTGGGTGCTGCTGCCCTGCCAAACACTGCCCACCATACCCTTGGTCCTCACATACTTTGGGAGCTGCAGCCCAGTCAGTCAGAGTGATCCGCAATAACCCTCACTGAGCCTGCCTCCAGCTCTGCTTCCTGTGCCTGCCAGTGTGTGCATTGGACTGGTCAGTCTGTCCAACATCCCTTTCAGCTTTTATACAGTACATTGGGCGTTGAGGTCTAACTCAACCCAATTGACAACACTTTCTAGCTCACTTTCTTGCCAATGGGTGACACCACCTATCCAGCCCGGCCCGTCGCCAGTCCTAGTTCTCATCTCACTAATGGGAGCTGCAGCCCATAAGAGAGGTGCCCACAATTTCCCTACAAAGCCCACTCCCAGTCCCAGATCTTGCACACTCCAGTTGGTTCTGCAGTCTAGCCACACAGGACTTGCCCCCAGTCCCAGCACTTGCCAGCTGATGCTGTGGCAAAGCCCAACTAGCCTGCACTTATTCTGGCTCATTCATGCACCAGTGGATACAATCGATTACCCCAGTCTGGCTCTCCCCCTAACCCAGTTCACATGTGGGCCAACAGGTGTTGTAGCCCTGATCTGTCCCTAGTCCCAGCTCTCATGCTCACCAGCAGGAACAATGGCTCAGCAGGGGAGCCCCTACACCTCCCCTACCAGGCTTGCACCCCTTCCCCCATCTTGCATGTGCTGGTGGGTGCTGCAGCCCAGTCTGGCATGGCCCATCTCACCTCGGCATTTGCCAGCAGGTGCTACAGCCTGGCTTGGCCCAGTCTGTTCCTGTTCCAGTTTGCGCTGGCTGGTGCTGACACCCAGTCTGCACAGTCAGCCCCTAGTCCTGTCCCTAATGTGAACTGGTGGTGATACAGCTAGACCCAGCCTGTCCTGCACCCTGTCCTGGTTCTCAGATCTGCCAGTGGATATTATGAATTACAGCAGTATAACCCACCCCCAGACCTGAGTCACATGTATGCCGCCAGACACATGAATAACCTGGTCTGTTCTGGGGTGATCATTGCTTTGGTTCTTACACTCATCTGCAGGGACTGCGTCCTGACAAAAGAATTCTCCAAACTCCTGTATCAGGTCAGCTCCCAGTAATGGATCTCGCATGCACCAATAGGTCTTTGGCCTGGGCTGACTTAGTCTGCCTCCTGTCCTGGCAGGAACAGTAGCCTTGCCCAACTGGCTCATACCTAATCCGGTTCTTACTGTTCAGCGTCACAGCCCAGCTACTCCTAGACCAAGCCCTGATGCATCTTTCACATGGCCCAGTGGGAGTCGAAACCCAGCCCAGCTGATTCTACACCCATTCTGACTCTCATAAGCACCAATCAGTACTGGAGTCTAGCTCAGTCTGGCCCACTGCAGACCCAGTCCACATTCTTATACAGGGACACTGCGGATATGTCCATCCCAGACCACCACCCCCATTCTGGCTCTCATGCTCATCAGTGGAAACCACAACTCAGCTGGGGAATCCTCTTAGCCCCCCAACTAGGCCTGTTGCAGCCCTAGATTTTTGTACATGCCAGTGTTTGCTATGACCCAGCTCAGTGTAGCCCATCCCCTGTCTTGACCTTTGCGATCAGGTGCTGTAGCCTGGCCCTGATCCAACCCATCTTCAATCCTGACTCTCACTATCAAGCACGATAGCCTGGCCCTGCCCAGTCCACTTCCATCCCTGGCTCATGCAAACCAGTAGGTGTGACAGCCTAGTCCAGCATGCCCTGCATTCTAGCCTGGCTTCTGTTCTTGCCAGTGATTTAAGGTTGGCCAGGCCCTTCCCTGTCCACTCTCTTCCAGAGTCAACCTATACTCTTTCCAAAGGGTAGAGCTACCCTGTCCAGTCTGACCAACACCCAGGCCAGAATCACAAGCTAACCAGCAGGAACCACAACCCACCAGGGAGTTTCCCAGGTTTACCCTATCAGGCCCACTCCCAGACCCAGATCTTGCATGGCCTGGGTCATGCCAGTGGATGCTAGGCCCGTACCTGGCATAATCTGCCTCCTCTGTCCTGGGCTTTGTGGTAGTTACTCTCCTTTTAGACAATGCAGTAAGTTTGCTTCTTTCTTTTTTAGAAGTTGTGTTCAATGTACTAAAAGATAAATAACTAATATAAAAATATACCCTAACAGCAAAATGAAGAGAAAATGGTTAATTGAAGCTACTTTTATTATGTAAAAAATTCATAAATAATTTAACATGTTTGCAGAAGAAATATCTGTAATAATGACTTTTATTCATAGTTTGGGACTAAAGAGAAATGAAAAGACAAAAAATGCAAAAAGAACTGTAAAGAAAACATTTGGTTTCATTTAATCAACTTAAAATCTTCAATTTTGAGTTATTTTTTGGATTTCAAACCTACATCTAGACTGTGCGTGTAATACAGTTTTTGTAAATGTTACTTATATTTTTAAATTTTTTCATGATATAGTTCCATAGGCACAAGGATTTCCCCTTCCACCCTCCTCATCCTCACACCCTCACTGTTTCCCCCTGTATTAGTCCAATATTATAGTCCTTCAGCAACAGTCACAAGTCCATCATTCTGCTATTTAAGTGTCTCAGGACATTGTAGATATAAACAATAGTAGATTCCAGCATCCTGTTGTCAAGATACATTTAACAGTTTCATTGGGAGTCCTTTTATTTGGGAGTAGATAGACATACTGCACTGTATCTTTACTTCCTGGTATGGTAGTCTTCATTAGATGTTTTCTCTAGGTGAATATATGTAAACATATATTTATCTATGTATCTACTTATCTTGTATTTTGTATGAAGGTTGCCTTATATCAGAGAGAACATATGATACTGTCTTTGGGGGATTGGCTTATTTTACTGAGCTTAATGGTCTCCAGTTGGCACCATTTTGTTGGCTACATACATCAAGTGATTACTTATTGTGACAAAATAGAAATAAAGTATGAGTTTGGAGATTGGTTGGTAAGTTATAATACTCATTTAGTGGTTAATGGCCTTAGAAGACTTTTTGTATGTTTACTGAAGAAAAAAAACTCCTATTCATTTGTGATGTGCACATACATAATCCTGTTTGTGGGTTTCAGAGTGTAGTGGTTGGTGAATAATCTTAGGAGTCATCAAGCATCTATTAGAGCCCTGTTTTCTCACTGACTATCTTGACAAGTATCTTAACATATCTGACTCTACCTTAAAGAGACATAATTATGGACATACTCTTACACTTGTTTTAAGGAGGAAATACTATAAAAACATGTCAGTGTGGTTGTTCTATGAAGTTATTCTTATTGTAATCTTTTTTTTCTTACAGAAGAGGATAAATATAATATATATTCACCTTTGCTTTTCAAGTATTTCCTGGCAGAGGGAGTCGTGAGTGGACATACTTTATTAATTGCGTCTGCTGAAGAAGAGCCTACTGACATCCTACAGGTATAAAACATATTAGCTCAATGTTGCATTTTGAATGTTTCATGAAAACAGTATGTGGTCAAGATATGTTTTTATGTATATATACATTTAATACTTTGAACATCTATATTTTTAGGACTTTATTAATACATTATATTCTCAGGATCATAGCAAATATTTAATCATAACACAATTCTAAACAATTATAATGTTAAGGTGATAATAATACAAAGAAAACAGACTCAGCATATTTCTTCAAAAATTCTAAGAATACTTTGTTTCTTTTCTAGTTCCCTCTCCCTTGTTTTGCCATATGTAATTTTTTCTTGGTTTCATAGTTCTTTTTTTACTTCCTATCCTATTCTCCCTTTCCTTACTATACCATACTTTTTATCTCAGTGAAAAATACTGAGTTGATTTGAGCACAGTTTCATTTTAAATATGTTTTTTAAAGGTGACACTTTTTAAAGGTGAACATTTAACCTAGACATTAAAAGATTAATTGGGATTGCTACACTTACATCCAGTGTTAGAGTGTGTTGGTTTGAGTTCCAGCTTTCTTCTTAACTCTTATTTCCTCTTCATATAAACTGGAGGCAGCCAGTGATAACCCATGTCATGAGATCCCCACCATCCACATTAGAGACATGAACTGAGGTCCCAGATACCGTCTTTAATGAGCTATTACAAGGATTTAGGGAGCAGACTGGCAGATGGGAGACCTTCCTCAGTGTGCTTCTGTATCTGTTTCTTTTTCTGAAATATAATCCATTCATTAAACTTTTGAAAGCTGATGCTAAATAAAGTTTTTAATCAGGCATTCATGATGATCATGTTTAATAGCAAACAATTCCATATGATGTTACATACTGAAGAAAAGGGCCAATATCCTTTAATTATTTACCTCTAATTATAGCCTTCTCATTTTGATCTAATTAATCTATTTTCATTCCAGCATTGACTATATACAAGCAGATTTTTTTTTTATTTCATTTTGTGACACAGTTTCATAGACTCTGGGATTCTCCCAACCCCTTCCCATGCCCTCCCCCCATGGTGGATTCCTCCACATTGCTGCAGTAGTACAGTTCATATCCAGTCATGATTACCTCATTGTGAGCATGTACCATGCATAGAGTCCAGCGTCTTATTTTCCAGGTAAGTTCAAAAGTTTCATTGGGAGACTATCCCTGGTCTGAAAATAGAGCTGGCAGAATATCATCCCCTCAAATGAAAACTCAAAACACAATATCAATAACAATTTACAACATTATGGGGTTAATTGGTATGGTATTGAGTGACTAATATGTTAGAAAATGGAAGTTCTTAACCTCATCCTGTGACTACTTCATTGACATTTCAAGTTTAGCTTATACACAACCGGCTGCTATACACCTTAAAATGGTTATAGGGCATTATTCAGCTGTCTCGTGTCTATCTTCATTTTTGTATTTAGCAGCTTATAGTAGTGAAGCATGATTTTTACTGAACTTGGGATAGTCCAAACAGGCTTATAACTCTAACAAGGCATATGTTAACAATTGAGGTGCAGAACAGTTTAATGGGGGTGTGCAGAGAAATCTTCAATACCTTGGTGAGGAGTAACTAATCTTTGTGTCCTACCTAGTAAGGTATATGTGAGTCCAAGCTGACTGTTTCCTGTCTGTTCTAAGCTTTTCTTATTGGTCTCTGTCTATTTAATCTAATTTTTTTTTTGGGGGGGTGGCCTATGAGGGCATTCCATTTCCCAGTAGTCTCCTTGGCAGTTGGGATATAGCCTTTGGTGCCCGTGCTGATAGTCCTAGGTGAGGATCTGGGAGTCTCCAGGGTTGGGATACAAGCCTCCTCCTGTTCTTCTGCTCCATTCTGCGGTCCCCACCTGCCCTGTGCACATGACCTCCTGTTAAGCAGCTGTCAGGATTGCTCCTGATTCCCACTGTATGTTTTTATAGTTTTGTTAATGTCTAATGCACAAGCAGATTTTTAAAAATATAAATCTTTTTTTATGAATCAGAAAGCATGACTTAACTCTCTGAGATTCCTTAGGGCAAGTGTTATGGCATAGCACTTTAACCTGCTGCCTGCTGCACTGGCAGCCAGTATGAGTCCCAGTTGCTTCATTTCTGCTCCAGCTCTCAACTGATGTGCCTGGGAAGACGGTGCAAAT
Organism: Ochotona princeps; assembly: GCF_030435755.1. NCBI lineage: Eukaryota > Metazoa > Chordata > Mammalia > Lagomorpha > Ochotonidae > Ochotona > Ochotona princeps. Next base: position 28,355,334 of record NC_080835.1, on the reverse strand, counting down.
ACTGGGTCTCTGCAACCACATGGGAGACCCAGGTGAAGCTCCTGGCTTCTGCCCTGGTTCAGCCCTGACCACTGTGGCCAGTGGATAGAAGATATCTCTTCTATCTGTCCATCCTTCTCCATCTGTAACTCTGTCTTACAAATAATAAATAGATCATTCTAAAAAAAAATCCTTAAAAGAACCTTGAATTTTTCATTTTAACCTTCAAACTTTAGATGGAATTAGTGTGACCAATTTTATTAGTATGATCAATTATATTAGATTAGATTAGCAAATACTAGAAAAAATAGCACTATCCCTTGATAAATGAATCTTTTAAAAATCATATAACTCAGAAGAACAATAAAAAATTAGAATACTTCACATTATTTTGCTTTTGAATACAAAAAATGAATACAGTTATGATGATATATATGATTACTATATTGTATCTTTTTAAAATTTTTTTTTGAAAGTCCAAGTTGCTGCAATGGCCAGAGCAAAGCTGATCCAAAGCCAGGAACCATGAGCTTCTTCTGGGTCTGCCATGCAGATGCAGGATCCCAAGGCCTTGGTCCATCCTCTACTGCCTTCCCAGGCCACAGGCAGGGAGCTGGATGGGAAGTGGAGCAGTCAGGACACAAACCAAAGCTCTTATAGGATCCTGGCACATGGAAGGCAAGGATTTAGCCACTAGGCTCTGGTGCTGTGCCCTGCTGAATCTTTTTTAATACAGATACACTTTTACCCTAAGACAGCTCCTACTTTCAAAATTTTTTCTTTCTTTTTCTAGAGAGGGAACCCAGCTTAAGATATTGTTTGAATAAAGTCTGTGATTTGAAGTTATTTCTTCATAGAATATTTACCATTTCAGTACATGGCCCGTAATATGACAAATATCTCATTTAGAGTGATTTTCAGAGTAATAAATGCTAACTTACAATAAATTTCAATAAATACCAACAGACATCTACATAAAAATTAGTGTCACACTGTTAAAGTTCTGCTAACACTGAAGTTAAAGCTAGCATATGAGTCCTTTATATGAATCAGACTTTGCCTACTACATATCATTACTGGGACAGGCATTGTAGTATAGCTTATTAAGCTGCCACTTGGGGCACTTTATTCCTTATCATAGTGTGTACTTTGAGTTTCAGCTGCTTTACTTCTAATTCAGCTTCCCGCTAATGCATCTGAGGAACACCAAAAGATGACCCCAGTAACTGGATTCCTACCACCCACGTGGGAGAGCTGGAAGAATGTCACAGTTCTAGCTCTTGTGGGTATTTTGGGAGCAAACCTGTGGTGGGAGATCTCTCCCCTCTTTCTGTCACATTGGCTTTTAAATAAATAAACCTTGAAAAATTAATATTGTCATAACATATTATGACAAAAATAAATCCTGTGTTTTTATCTAGTTGAAAGGACAATTATTAGCTTTAATTTTTTCATGATTATTATTGGAAAGTCAGATTTACACAGAGAAGGAGAGATAAAGATCTTCCATTCGCTGGTTCACTCCAAGTGGCCACAGTGGTAGGAACTGAGCCCATCCGAAGCCAGGAGCCAGGTCTCACATGCAAGTGCAGGGTCCTAAGGCTTTGGGCTGTCCTCTACTGCTTTCCCAGGCCACATGCAGGGAGCTGGGTTGGAAGTGAAGCAGCTAGTACACGACCCAGCACCAATATGGGATCCTTGTACATGCAAGGCAAGGACTTTAGCCCCTGGGCTACCATGTTGGTCCTACCTATCATATTGTTTGATTGTCTAGTTGTTGCAACAATTTCTTAAGGTTTTATTATTTTGCTTTTCTGTCCAGCTTTAATTTTCTTGGTTAGTTTTTAGTCAGTGATGCAATTTTTAGGAATGACAGAGAAATGCTCAAAATCATTGTCATGAGAAAGCCAGACCAGTTCTTCCTAGCATATTACACAATGTATTAAGCCGAGACATTATATCACACGTTTGTAGCATCACAGAAAAATTTTCACAAGCCAGAAATAAGAAGGCCTATCCATGCTTTTTAAAATAAAATATTTTTATTTCTTTGTTGCTGCAACTCAGTGATAAAATCTAGCATATATACTTGTACATTTTGCTTTAGAGAATGTGAAGACTTTTGAGGTTATTTGCTTATTTAAAAGAGGTACAGGAAGAAAAAAGGAGAGACAGGGGTGAGAGCTTCCATCCACTGGTTCATTTCCCAAATGGCTGCAGTGGCTAAAGCTGGGCTCATTTAAAGCCGGGAACCAGTAGCTTCTTCCAAGTCTTCCATGTAGGTGCAAGAGCGGAAGCATTTGGTCCATCCGCTGCTGCTTTCCCAGACACATTAACAGGGAGCTGGATCAAAAATATAGCAGCCGCAATTTGAAACTGTTCCCACAGAGCAGAGCAAAACACATAACAGTTTTACCCTCTGTGGCACATTGCTGGCCCTACAAATAGTAGTGTTTTCATGAAACTTTCATAAAATATCCTGTCATTTATACAAGTAGCAATTTATTGTAAACATTTATAGAACAATTTTAAAGGATGGAAAAAATTAGACTTTAAATTTATTAGACTTTAAAAGATAACCTCTAAAAGGTACAGCAAATCTGAACAAATTGCAGACACAGAGCCAAAATTGATTAAGTAGGATCAAAGTTGTCCTCCTACACTTAACAAGTGGCTAAAGTCCTCACCTTGCATGCGCCAGGATCTCATATGAGCGCCAGTTTGTATCCCAGCTGCTCCACTTCCCATCCAGCTCCCAGCCTGTGGCCTGGGAAAGCAGTAGATTATCCCAAAGTCTTGAGACCCTGCACCAGTGTGAGAGACCCAGAAGAAGCTCCTGGCTCTTGGTTTTAGATGGTGTTGGCTTTGGCCATTGTGACCACTAGGGGCGTGGACCAATGGAAGATCTTTCTCTCTGTCTCTCCTTCTCTCTGTAAGTCTGACTTTCTGATGAAAATAAGTAAATGTTAGGAAAAAAAATAACACAATAAACAAAAAGCAACACCTGCTTTCAGTTGCTGGAGTAGAAAACCTCTTAATTCACAGAATATCAGATTATTAAGAAAAGTTTTACATTGGTAGTAAGGAAAATTATCCCAACATTATAAATAACACTCTGGTTTGTCCTGACGAACTTAAAAACAAAGCTTAGGATCTATCATGGTAGCTTAGTAGCTAATGTCCTTGCCTTGCATGTGCCAGGATCCCATATGGGCACTGGTTCGTATCCCGGCTGCTCTACCTCCCTTCTAGCTCCCTGCTTGTGGCCTGGGAAAGCAGTCAAGAATGGCCCAAAGCCTTGGGGCCCTGCACCCATGTGAGAAACATGGTAGAAGCTCCCTCCTCCTGGCTTCAGATGGGCTCAGCTCTGGCTGTTGGAGCCACTTGGGGAGTGAGTCAGCAGAAGGAAGATCTTCTCTGTCTCTCATCTTCTCTGTATATCTGACTTTACAATAAAAATAAAAATAAAAATAAAGTTTTTAAAAAGCTTGAAAGCATTTACTCTTACTGGTAAAATAGCTGTCTGTGTCCCAGAACAAGACTCAGATCTATTGATAGTAACACAAAAATATTTTATGCCTAACAGGATAATATAGTATTTCATAGCTAATTAAAATGTAATTTATAAAAGGAAAAACTCAATTAAAACCAAAAATAAATTATGTGCATGCTAGAGCTAGATAAACATATTAGCTTTTATTATAATTATATTTTAAATATTCAGTGAGCTAAAGGAAGAATCTTCAAAAATAATGAAATTTATATATTCATAATTCTAAGATGGTTGGCAAACTACAAGTATAAAAGTCCCAGAGAAAAAAACTTCAAATTACTTGAAACACATGCTAAAGTAAAAATCTTGAAAATTTGAAGAGGAATACCACAATTCAGACGGAACTGAAGATTGAAAAACGGCAGCAGACATTTAGATGCATTAAATTCAGGCTAGAAAACAATGAATGAATTTTAGAACACTAAAAAAAATAATTTTTACAACTGTAAATCCAGAATTTAATACTTAGAATAAAAATTGGTTTAAATCAAAGATGACATTTGTATTGTGGTACAGCAACTTAAGCCGCCACTTGCAATACCAACACCCCGTATCAGATTGTCATTTTGAATCCCAGTTTCTTCTGATCCAACTTCCTGTATTAATGCATCTTGAGATGGCAGTAGCAGCAGATGACCCATGTCCTTGGGCCCCTGCCACCCGTGTGGAAGAAAAGGATGGAGTTCCTCTCTGCTGGCTACAACCTGGAGAAGATCTGGCTTTTGTGGCCATATGAGGAATAAACTAGCAGAAAAAAAGACTATTATACACACACACACACACACACACACACACACACACACACACACACCTTATTGGTTCCCTTTATCATACAGAACCCTAACTAGTCTAATTTTATGTCTTTTTTAAAAATTATTTTTAAGAATTCCTTAGGCTCAAGGATTTCCCCTTCTATCCTCTCCCTATCCTCTCTCCTCACTGTTTACATATATAACAATATTATAGTTCTTCAACAGCAGCTACAAGTCCATTATTATTCTAATTAAGTATATCCTGACATTGTAGGTATAGAAAATGATGTGAAGTCCAACTTTCCTATTGCGAATATTTATGTAACAGTTTGGGCGTTTATCTTTTATTCTGAAGTAGAGATGTATACTGCATTGTATCTGCACTTTGAAGTTTTGTATACTTGCTTTCCTCATATAGATCCCCTAGATAAATATGTGTACATACATGTGGATTTCTCTTCTTGGAATATTACATATTGTTTTGTTTTAAAATTGTCTGTTTCCATGTCTGTCTCCACCCAAACCCCATTTATATGGATATGATGATATGATATATGTTGTGAAATTTCCACAGTTGATTTAGTGAATATGTCCTACCTATTATGCTTTCATGCCCATTGTGCTTTCTATTTTTTGAATTTTGTTTTGATGATGTTTACATCATTGAAATGGATGCATGCCCTTGTGGAACACAGATTAGGGTGAGAAGAGTCAGGGACTTGGAGAAAGTGGATGAGACCATGTATACAAGTTTTTTTTTGTACTTCCTATATTTGGAGGAAGGGTAAGAAAAGGGAATAAGCCACACCCAGCATCCTATCCACATCAGAAGGGGGGTGGCCACCTGATACCATCCCAGGGTCCCCAATGTGGAGCATGTTCTGAGGGTTCTGCACAAATGGCTTTGATGGTTTTGAAATGCTGTTGATTTCATTGCTTCAAGGATAAAGAATTCCTTCCAAGGCCCGTTGGCTGACATAGTCCACCTTAGGGTCTCCATTCATCCAGATATTTGTGTCAATGCCTGGCTAGGGGAGTTGTCCAATTTGTTCTGCCCTCCATTCTCTGCTATGATACCTCTGCAGGTTCCAGTGGACTGCCAAATCCTCCATGTGCATTTGGGCATGCCGTCCACTGCTCCACCTTAGCAACTTGGGAGGACTGGTTCTGACACATGCACTCCATGTTAGACTACTGAGTCCAGTAGTTCGATCAGAAGGATTCCAAAAGAAGCCTCATCTGTGATGACTACACATCTGGCTCTTGTGTGTGCTTGCCAGTATGGAGTCCAGTTCGGTCTGTCACACACATTAGCCTACACACACTGGGGTGTTTGCAGATGCTGGGTCAGTTCTGCCTCTAGCCCCATCTCTTACACAAACAATGGATGCTGAGGCCCAACCAAACCCTGCCCACCACACGTTCAGCCCTCAATGTACACCACTGGAAACTTCAGCCTAGTCTGAGCGACACCCAATAACCCCCAGCTGGCCTGGCCCTGATTCCTGCACATGCCAGTATGTTCTGGTCCAGTATGTCTTCATCCCATTCGGGTTTTGTACGCACAAATGGGTGCTGCAGCCTAACTCAGTCCAACCAGCCCCACTATCCAGACCACACTTATGCTGATGGGCACTACCAGCTATCCAGCCAGGTCCACTACCAATCCTGGTTCTCATGCTCACTGGTGGGGGCTGCACCCCATCAGATTTGCCCACAGTTTTCTCAAAAGGCCCACTCCCAGTCCTGAATCTTGCACTTTCCAGGTAGTTCTGCAGTCTGACAGGACTTTTCCCACATTCCCAGCACTTGCCAGCTGATGCTGGGGTAAAACTCGACCAGCCTGAACTTATTGTGGCTCTTGCATGTACCAGTCGATGCAGTTGGTTAGCCCAGCCTCACTTGGTCTGCCCTCGGCCCCAGTTCTCACACTCATCAGCAGGAGCAGTGGACCAGAAGGGAAGTCCTCACTACCTCCTACCAGACTCACTTGCCCTACTGGGTCTTAGGTGTACTGATGGCCCAGTCTGGCATGGCCCCACTTACCTTGGCCTTTAACAACAGGTACTATAACCTGACCCGATCCAGTCAGCCCTGTTTCAGCTCTTGCTGGCTTGTTCTGCAGCCTAACCCAGCCAGGACAGCCCCCAATCCCAGCCCTAATGTGAACTGGCTGGTGTTGTGACCCAACCCCACCTGTCATGCATCCCATCCTGCTTCTCAGATCTGCCAGTGGGTTTTATGAACTGGCCCAACCTAATCCGCTGAACCTGAGCCATACCTATGCCAACAGGTACTATAACCTTGCCTGGTCTGGGCTGCTCTTAGCCTTGGTTCTTGTGCTTACCCGTAGGGACTATATCCTGACTGAGGAGTTCCCCAGTCTCCCCTATCAGGTCAGCTCCCAGTGGCAGATCTTGCACACACCGTTGAATACTTGGCCCAGCCTGATTTGATCCTCCTGTCCTGGCAGGAATAGGCTTCTTGCCCTTCTGGCCCACACTCATTCTAGTTTTTACTGTTGGGTGCCCAGCCACACCTGGTCCATGCCAGGTGACAGCCACATGGTTTAGTGATTGCCAAGACCTGACCCAGCCCATCCTATACCCACTCTTGCAAGCCAGTAGGTTCTGGAGTCTAGCCCGGTCCAGTGCACCCCAGACCTACTCCACAGCCATGCCAAGGACACTGCAGTCATATCCAGCTCAGATCACTTCCCTGATTCTGGTTCTCGGGCTCACCAGTGGGATCCACAACCCAGCCATGGCATCCCTTTAACTTCCCAACCAGGCCTGTTCCCAGCCACACATCTTGTGTGTGCCAGTAGTTGCTCTGACCCAGCTCAGCGTAACCCATCCCCTGTCTTGACTTTTGCCATCAGGTGCTGCAGCCTGACCTGACCCACCCCTCCCACCCCCAGTCCCAGCTCTCACTGGGAGATGCTGCAGCCTATCCCTGCCTAGTCTGCTCCTATCCCTGGCTTATGCAAACCAGTAGGTATGAGAACCCAGCCCGGCATGACCTGCGCTTTAGCCTGACTCCTGCACATGCCAGTGAGCTTAGATTGGCCAGGCTCTTCCTAGGCCATCCACCTCCAGAACCAACCCCCACACTTGCCAGTGGGTGGAGCTACCTTGCCCAGCCTTCCCATCATACAGATCTGAATTACATGCTCACCTGCGGGAGCTACAGCCTACCAGGGGAGTTTCCCAAGTTCCCCCACCAGGCCTACTCCCAAACCCAGATTTCACACTTGCTAGGTGCTAGATCCTTACCCAGCATAGTCTGCCCACTCTGTCTCAGCCTTTGCATGAGCTGGTGGATGTTGTGGCCCGACCTGCCCCATGCCCTAATCTTGGAAGTGCCTGAAGGTTCTGCAACCTGAACCATTCTGGTCTATTCCTAACCCCAGTATCTATGAGTGTTGGAGGGTTTCATGCTCATGCCTAACTCAGCCCATCACTACCCCCAGCTCTTGAGCAAACCAGTGGAAATTGCAGTTCCACAGGAGTGTACCCACGTATCTCCCACAGGTTCTGCCCCCAGACATGGTTCTCATGTACTGGTTAGAGTCATGGCCCAGACTAATATTACCCGTCCCCTATTATGACACTGTGATCTAGCCCTGCCAGGTAGGCTTCCAAACCTAACTTCAGTGTGTGCAAGTGAGTGGTAGTCAGTGGTGGTCAATCCTAACTAGCCCAACTCATATCTTCCAAGTGGACAGGTGCATTAGTCTGACCCAGAACAATCCTCCAGCTTCCCTCTTCCAAACTGCTGGATGTCAGCCCTCTTGTTTACCTGCAAATAGAGTGTCCTTGTTGATGGAATTCCCTCAGAAATTATTCCTCACTTCAGCGGTCCTCCCTTTTACATATTCCTTTACCCTCTTCTTTGACTGATCCACAGTCCCTGTGCCCAGGAGTGCATGGATTCCCTAGCCCAGTTCTGTAGCCTAGTCTTCCAGTGAGTGGTATGCTGGCCTGGAGCTCTGCCCACCTACTAGTGACCCAGGCATACTGACTTGGGACCCTATATCTCCTCCCAACCAAGATCATACACATTCCTGGTTCCCCAAGCATGGTCCACTGTCACACCACACTAGCATGCTAATCTAGGCCTTTGCCCTCCCCTTCCCCTACTCTGCCTGGGACCAAGCATGCAAGGAAATCCCCAGGCTTGCTCCAGCTGCCTGGGTGTGAGCCCCCATGTACCTGCATGCCCCTGCTGACACCAGCTCCTAGGCCCCCTGCAAGCCTGCACTGCCAGATCTGCTTGAATCCGCCTGCACCCTGCACCATTGCAAGATAGGAGACTGCACTGGTGCCCATGCTCTCTATTTGGCATTTAGAATATATGATTGCTACCACAAAAACATGTTTTTTAGCATTTGATTTATAGTGAGTATTGTTGCTATTTTATTTTATTTATGAGTAGCCTATTGGAAGAATAACAGGTTGTATTTATTCAAATAGCAAGTTTGGGGATGGGCATTTAGCATATCACTTGGGATGCTTGTATCCATATTGTAGTGCCTAGGTTCAAGGCCCAGCTCCACTCCCAGTTCCAGTTTGGGGAGCTCTTTACTGAATTCTTGACTCATAGCTTTGGCATAGCCTCACCCCAGCTGTTGAGAACACATTTCTCTCTCTCTTTCTCTCTCTCTCTCTCTCTCTTTCTCTGTCTCTTGCTCAAGTAGATAATTTTTCAATACATAAAATGTAATATTGAATACTATACAGACAAGTAGCTTTTTCTATAATTTAATCAAATTCCAGTGTGTCTAATTTAATTATAGCAATACTTAAAATTCTCAGCTTAATCCTGCAGTCTTCCAATGAATGACCAAATTAGTTGTTAACAGTGTTTAAAATACAATGTGGGAGTTGAGAGAGAATGTTATTGCTTAGTTTTAATTTTATGAAATATATTTGGCAATTTCTGTAAGTTATAACAAGGCACATATTTGTGGTACAAGAAAAGGGAAAAGATAAACTTGTAGGCCATTATTATCTTAAGGCTGCACATAACTAAAAAAAAATGTAAAGGGAAAAAAGCCTATCAGCTGCCTAAGATATACTATATAACAACCCAGCAATTTTTCCATCATCCTTTGAAAACATATTCATGTCTATTGTAGTCAAAGTTTTTCAGGAAGTCTGCTAAAAAAAATGAACTACTTAAGAATTACAACCCTTAGAAAATCATATAGAATAAAATACGTGATTTTAAAACACATATCAGTATTTATCAGTTAATTTGAGCAAAGGAAGTTTCTTGACCAGCTCAAACCGAGTATGAGTATTCATCACCAAAAACTTCTATTCAGAGTCTTCTAAAAATCATAAAATTTACCTTTATATGTTAAAATTATAAATATTTATCAGATTTGTTATGAAAAATCATATACGCACATCCACATGTAAACATTTCTTTAAAGTTTAAAAAGTACTTTCTTATATTAGTTTACAATTTTAAACATTTTGCTCCTGTTTTATTTAATGAAAGAGACAGAGATGCTAGTTCATGCCTCCAGTGCCTGTCAGAGCCAGAGCTGAACCAGGCTGAAACCAGGAGCCTGCGACTCCATCAGGGTCGTGCATGTGCGAGGCGGTACCCGCATATTTAAGACTTTATGTGTTTTGTAAAGTGCCAGTTAGCAGGAAGTTGATTGGAAGCCAACCTGGGACAGAAACACAAGCTCTCCAACATGAAAATGTGGGCATCCGAAGAAGCATCATAACTGCTGTTTCAAACACTCACCTGCCTTTTCAATATTTTTCACGTGTATTATGTGCATATAGAATTGGAGAAAATAAAATATTTCAGATGTTAATCTAATGGTGTTTCATAACATACCAAAGTCAATTTTATAAAATTTAATTTGAATATTTGTGATGCCATGTCAAACAGATGATGATCATACAGAAAGATGTATGTAATTACTAGGACAAGGGGTGAATTCCTTTAAGTTTTGTTAGTTAATGACAAAATAACACAGATTATTATTCACTACCTGTCATAAGCCACTTTGAAATAAAGTTGAATGGGGGCTTCATTGGTTTAAATAAACTTAAACTTTGTTTTTTAAAATATGTACTCAGGGAAGTAAATGGTTACCAGCAGGAATGTTTTAACTGCTTTGATGTCTCAGAACAGAATGTAGCACAAATTGGGTTTTTTTTTAACATTTAATATATTAACACATAGCTCAAGCTTAACTCTTATTAAAATGAGACTTCAATTATGTAATGTGTAGACAATCTCTCATAATTGAAACTGAATACTGACTTTATAAGTAATCCGTAAGTCACAGAATAAAGAAGTAACAAGTTCATTAAAAATAAATCAATTCATATTTGGCAACATTAACATAGCAACAGGCTATAATAAAATGGGAAAACATAGGCCAACACCTTTACACCTCATTTTCATGAACTTTGTCAATTTAAAATTAAAATGTTTCAATAATTTGCAGTAACTTTCAATTACAAAATATCAGATCTTGACTCAAATATTGAAATCATTTAAGATTTGATTCAGTGCATCCTATTTCGCAGACACTATTGGATTATTTGATTTTGCCCAAAATCAGAGATAATAGTTGGTTCAGATTTACGTGAAGCAGTATTATTTGTTTAAAAAAAAGTTCAGTTTCAATTATGTAGTTTTGTTTTCCCTCTGACTGTTTGGTACCCAGATTGAAAAGTCTGTAGCTGCCATTTTATCCGTTATTCTCTGACCATAGAACCAAAATTAGGAGTCTGAACCGAGTGAGTAACCGGCTGTCTGCTCGCTGCATACATTGTCATATGACCGGCCGTTTGAATGAACACAAAAACATCTCAGATCCAACTCCTGTCTTCCTTGTTCTGCCAAAAAAACATAGTAACTGTAAAAATGAAGTTTCCAAAACATCTTTTGGTGGACCAAATATGAGAATGTTCCAAAAAGGTTATGATAAATGGAATTAAAAGGTGTGTTTATTTTGATGCAAAAAGTTTTGAGATTCATGGATAGGTTTTCCTGATAACACATTTTCCATTAACTGTTTGACAGCCTCCTGTATATGAACATTTTCATTCATTTCGGAAGTTGTAATTTTGGTGATTCAGTACTAAAGCAACATATTATAGAGAATTACAATTTTTTGCTTCTTTTCTCATTCCATTCTGTAAGCTTTATGCATACTCTGTTTTCCCACACGTTGCATTTCACAGCCTGTGTGATAATTTATTTCCTTCAAACTGTTAGCACTGTGTATTTTCCTGTTCCTCATGTGAGTGCATATATTACAAGAGCTTTTGATGCAAAACAATTGTCAAAATGTTCCCTTCATTTCTTTTTCAACATGTTATTTGTTTAAAAAAAAAAAAAGATCAGGCCATATATACACTTTTCAGTGCTTATTGCCCTTTAGTTGAGCCGGAAATTTGCTGTTTGACCCCGGGGCTTCAGTCGTTCTTTCATTTTTAAACCACTGGCTACTGTGTGAGCTTATTTAAAATTCCAAGTTCTCCTCTGGCAGCTACAGTTAGAACTTCTTTGGGAAAAAACACACACACACATACACAACAAGAAAGGCTTGCAAAAGCTCAGTACTGCTTCCAATGACCTACATTTGTAGCCAACTTTTAAAGATGGCATGTGCCTGATTCTCTGGCAAGGGAATGAAGGGGTAGGTAGAAATGAAAAGAGCAATAAATTCACTCCCCACTTCTCTGTTACTAACTAGTGAAGACCACTCTTCCTAACATTTTTGAAAAATTTATTTATTTTTACTGGAAAGGCACATATACAGAGAGGAGGAGAGACAGAAAGGAACTTCTTCCGTCTGATGGTTCACTTCCCAAGGGGTCGCAACAGCCAGTGCTGTGCCGATCCAAAGCCAGGAGCCAGGAGCTCTTCCAGGTCTCCCACACGGGTGCAGGGTCCCAAGACTTTGGGCCATCCTCGACTGTTTTCCCAGCCCACAAGCAGGGAGTTGGATGGGAAATGGAGCCGCTGGGATTAGAACTGGTGTCCATATGGGATCCCGGTGCATGCAAGGTGAGGACTTTGACCACTACGCTATTGCACCGGGTCCCTTCCCAACATTTTAAGGACACAGTTGGTATCGGTGTTTATGAGTCAGTCAGTGAGGAATTTAATGTGCAGAAGATTTAACTGTCATTTAGCAAAAATGTCAGACCTTATCATAGGGAACTTATCCCCAAGATGGTGAAATATGTTGGATTCTGAGCTTTGATTTTACAATGTATTACTGCTTACCTAACTTCAAGACCTTGTGTAAGTCAATTAACCATTCATATCAACAAAGGGTAATATTTACCCTAGCTACCTTATTCCAGAGTTCCAGATTTAAAATGAAGTTTTCAAAATCTTGAAGCAGTTACTCTGGGCCTCAAATTTATTTTCAGAAACTATCTTGAATCTTAAAGGAATAGTTATGGGTATTGTTATGCACAAAACAAATGTCAAAATCAGGGAAATTATATGTGGTTGTACAAAGAGACTTTAGTTCATAGTAACTGTCTTTTCATAATATGGTATGTTAATGAAGACAAAGTTGCTTATCATTAGTGTAATATTCAGCCTATAATTTGTTTTATTTAAGTCTGTTTTTTATTTTGAAGACAGCAAATTGAAGACTTACATTGGAATAACAGATCACTATGAGGTGAATTTACCTTTATCGTTCTTAAATCAGGTTATAACATACAGCTTGCTATCAAATTAAAGTAACTACTTACTGCTGTTACTCAGTTGCGTCTAGTTCTCTGTAATCAAAGGGCACAAAGAGAATCAATGTTATTCTACTAACACCAATTGTTCTGAAAAAAACATACCCCAAAATTTAATAAAGAGATATGCAATCTCTTCTGATAGTCCACAATACCACAAGGATTTTTTTGCTTATAACATTTTCCATAATGTGGGTCCATTCTGGAAAAATAAAATGACTTAAAACAAATAATTGCCACTTACACCTCCCTAAGCAAGATATTTAAGTAATCCTGGCATCTTCCATAAAGATAACACCTCACTCCATTCCCAGTTGATAGCCTTTTTTCACAGTACATATCTTAAGAACTTTAGAATATTTATTTTCAGAAAGTTTAAAAATTCTGTGAATTCTGTGTGAAACATATTAATGATAATAAATACCATTTTCTATCTTCTTTCAAAATTATTTATTTTAAAAATTTCAGTTATAGCAGTTATTTAGAAATTATTTAATCCACACATTATACTTGAAATTTTTTAGAGAATCCTTTACAGACATAAATCCTGCTGTAACTAAGATAATTACTATATATCACCTGTTGCTATAATATGGATGGGCAGCTATCACATTTTCTTAAAAAACAGATTAATAAACCCTTCCACAGTGAACATTTGCTGAGAGGATTTAATGCACATAATTTCACTAGTTGAGCTTGTTAATATCAATGATTAACTAGAAATACCAGATCACTTTTTAAAACATTTCTCAAACTGTATTTTTGTCAAGATTTTTTCTTTAAAAAGAAATATGTGGCACAGTCTCACACTCTAGAATTATATGTATCTTTTTATGTAAGAGATATTCACAGAGGTTGTGGAAGGTGGAATTAAAGTCTGTTTTAGTGCAAAAGTTTTAAAATCCGTACATAGATATTCAAAACATTTGTAGAAATGCGTATTATGAAAAAAATGGAATTTTGAAGTAGTATGTAATATAAATTTTACATTTTATTATAAAGTTTATAAATTATTCATCCTAACCTATGTAGAAAACTGATAAAATATAGCAATCTGTACAGCTTAATGATTTTGGTTTTTTATGTGTGAGAAAATAATATAGAAGCTAATAATATCAGGAAGCAAACAAACTCAATGTATTATTTTCCTTCAAAGTAAATTATTTTAAGTCAGTACCATCCATATGAGTTTGCAAACTGCCTTGGTCAAAATTTAGACTTTTGATATTAGTTGATCTATTGCTAGAATAGAGATAATGAATGTGAAGCTGTCTTACCTCATTTCCCCAATCTCACTACCAGATCTGAGAACTCGGGGATTAATCACTGGCATACATTGCTTGGAGATCCTTCTGTGATTGATATTTTTAAAAAGTGATGAGTTAGAATGTAATATTTTAAATTAATTAGATTATTATTTGTGTGTAACTAATAGATTTTTTTTTAATTTCTTACTGGTGGTAATCCTTTCCCTCCATTTTTGAATTCCTAGTAAAGACTTCCATTTCCTGTTTTTCGTATTATCCTCTCCCTCTGTCTCAATCAGGAACAATGAAGGGCAAATTAGAAATCTTCCCAATGCATTCCTGGTTTACATGTTAAAGCAAGAAATGTGCGAGGGCTTGAAAGAAAATTTTTAAGAAACATTGTATTTTACTAAGATGAAATGGACACGAAACAGCTGAATGGTGCCTTATGGCCATTTTAAGGTATAGAGCAGCCGGTCCTGTATATGAACTAAAATTGAAATGTCAATGAGCTAATCATAGGTTGTGGCTAGGACTTGTTTTCCTTTTTTTTTTTTTTTTTTCTTTTTAATACACTGGTTACTCAAAACCATGTCAATTCCATAACATTGCAAATTGCTGTTGATGTTATATTGGGACTCTTAATTGACTGTGATGATATTCTACCAGCTCAAACTTCAGACCAGAAAAGGTCTCCCCAAGAAACTGTTCAACCCATCTGGACAATAAGTAGCTGGACTCTATGCTTGGTATATGTTTGCAAGGAAAGAATCTTGATTGAATTTGAACTGTAATACTGCATCAAGGTGGAGGAATCCACCGGGGGGAGGGGAGGGGGAGGGAGGGGGGGATTCCCAGAGCCTATGAAACTGTCACATAATGCAAAATAATTAACAATAAAAAAAAAAAGAAACTTAAAAAAAAAAAAAAAGAAAGAAACATTGTATTTTTTGTTTGTTTTCGGATCATGAAATGGTTATTGTTGCCAACTGAAGCTCTCTTGTCAACTCACAAGTTTAATTAAGACTGTATTCTGAGGCAAAAGTGCTTTTCATTTTCTTGTGATAACGATAATGTTGCCATATTTATATTCAAGAAAGAAAAAACAACCTTAAATTGTACCAAAATATTTTCTGATCCAGATTGAATTTAGTTTGAAATATGCATAGAGAAAAATTAATTCATTAATTAGTAAAAATATGTGTTTTAACATTTTTTGAAATGCAACATCCTGTTATTAAGACTTCTTCAAATTCTGATATTTTTCTAAATATTTTTAACAACTGAAGTCAGCCCTGCCTCATACTTCTAAATACTTTAATTGACAATTATGTCAAGAATATACCTTTAATATAAAGATATTCAGTTAGATTCCAGAATACTTTTGGATTTGAATTATGGCAATGATATCCTTGTACTGTTTCCTTTATTCCAACTTTCAGAAAGTAAAAGTTGCCTAAACAAACAAAAATCAACAAAGTAACATACTTACTGGTACAATATAATATACTTACTGATACATGGATAATGCTTAAGTAGTATTAATTATACAGTTACCAAAACCTGCAAGGATCAAAAGATTTTATTTTTAAGAAGGATTTCTCATGCTGCATGGATTATGTTGCTACATAATAGCTCAGTAGTACTTCTCCTGAATTGTAAAATAGCTTAGAGAGAAGTATGATGCCCATGGTTGGTGTAATGCATTGGTAATTAAGAGGGTGTGAGGTTAAGCTTCATTAACTGCTGAGGGATTGTATCTTGGTTTTTATTATGCCCTAGAGAACATAAAAAGTGAGAAGGGTCAAACTGTTGGAATTAGATTTTGCTTGTGCATCTGCCAAAACAAAGACCACAAAATAATGTGGCAGTAAGCACACAAAGGCATGAATTGAAACGGAAAGAAATATATTTACTGCATCTTATTGGTAATGATAAATTTTTTTTAGTAAAAATAACAATACTTTAATAATAGAGCATATATTGGTATTAGAAGTTTGTGATAATTTGGATTCATATGGGATTTTTAAATTAAAAAAAAATCTGTTTTTTTTTATCCAAAGGTAATGCCACTTTGTTGATTCATATTAATTTTCTGAACTCTTTCATTTGAATGAAAGAAAGAAATTTTATTCTTTATATTCCTACTTTCTGTGTGGAACTTTGTAAATCTGCTTTTTATGTTATCTTCACTTTTATTTTTTTATAAATTTTGCTTGATCAGGGTGGGAAAGGTTTAGGGAAAATGGGTGAGCTCATTGCTTCCAAATTTGCTCTTTCTTCTTGTTGTTCTTGGGGGAAAGGGAGAGACAAAAGGGGAAACCACTCATGCCATTCCACATGTCCCAATACCCAGGGATGAGGAACCACCACCTCATATCAATCCAGAGTCTCAATGCGTACATAGAGGGTTTTATTCCGAGGGTTCTGTCCAAGTGGTTTGGATAGTTCTGAAATGCTGCCTGTTTCACCGATCCAAAGATGATGTCATCCTTCCAATGTCCGTTGGCTCCGTTCACTGAGATTTTTTTGCTGTCATCGTTTATTTGGGGTAGTTGTCCAGTTAGTTCTGTTCTCCTTCTGCTACAGCACCAAATGAGCTGCCATATTCTCCTTTTACAACAGAGCCTGTGTCCACTGCTCCACCTTTTTCATTAAGTAGGACATGTTCTTGCAGGCGAGTCCAAGTACCCAGGCTAGGCGTCCCAAGCATCGCTGGATCCCCCACCCCTGAAGCTCACAAACCCAGGATCAGCCCTACTGAGGCAAGATTTTATTAATATAAAGACAGGTTAAAGAGGACAAATACAGTTCATCACATTGTCCAGAACAAGATGGGGCCTGCGTTGTCACATAAATTAAGCTACTGCCTGCAGCACCAGCCTTCCCTATTGTGCCCCAGTTCTTGTGTCAGCTGCCCCAGTTCCAATGCAGTTCCCTGCTGTTGCACCTGAGCAAGCAGTTGGAAGATGGTCCAAGTACTTGGACTCAAATGCAGCTCCTGACTCCTCCTTCATCCCAGCCAGATTTTGGATGGCATCTGGAGAGTGAACCGGCACATGAAAGATTTCTCTCTTGCATCTTCCGCTCCCTCTGCGACACTGCCTTTTAAAGAAATCAGTCAATCATTGAAGAAAAAGAATAAAAGATAGCTAAATATAGCCCCTGAAACTCACAATGGAATACTTGAAATTTGAGGAGAGTATATCTAAATAGACACACTCTATTTAGGTATTTTTATATAAACTTGGTTTAAACACTGAGATTTCTATAACATTCTTCCATTAGTAATATTGGAATGCCAGAAGTGAGTTTTTTAAAAGTCACATGCGTTTTGATTTGTAGAATTTTGTAATCATTTCAGCTTGCAAAAAAGAAATAACAAAGTGGATGGCATGAAGTGGGATGGGAAGGAAGCATAGAGTTGCTGTTTCCTATCTCCTGTTTCTTTCCTTTCCTCTCATGTTCTACCTCACACTTCGGAAAAGTGCGTTGGGTTGGAAAATCCTCATCAAGATAAGGCTATCCCCAATGGAAGCTATACAGGAGGCACTAATTGTTCTTGGAATCCGATGATTTTTAGAAACATCCTCTCTAAGAAAAAAGAAATATTGGTGCCAGCTTTCCCTACAATAAACTTGGCATGCTCTTTGAGACTCTATAACATACTCAATACTTTAAGGGTTTTTAAAGCATCTAATGTTAGAATTCTTTTAATATTATATTAAAATGAATTGAGGAAGGATATATACAGACCTTTATTAATTGTCTGGTTTCTTATTATTTTTAAATATTTATTATTTTTATTTGAAAGGCAGTGTTACAGAGAGGGAAGGAGAGCCAAAAAGAGATATCTTCTGTTCACTAGTTCACTCCTTAAGTGGCTACTTAGGGTGGGAGTGGACCGATCCAAAGCCAAGAGCCAGGCGCTTCTTCTAGGTCTCCATTGTGGGTACAGTAGCCCAAGCACTGGGACCGCCCTCCACTGCTTTTCCTAGGCCAGCAGCAGGGAGCTGGATTAGAAGTAGAACAGCTGGGACTCAAACTGATGCCCATATGGAATGCTGGCACCAAAGATGGAAGCTTAACCTATGCCATGGGGCCAGCCCCATATTTGATCTCGTATCTATAACTCTTTTTCTTCTCATAGTCTTTATATCTATTATCCCTTCCCCATTTTTTTTTTCTTTAGCTCTCGAGTGTTTCTAAATTTTTTTTTCCTGGTTTAGTCAGTGCTTAGTGTTTACCTTATAATAATTTGTTGTCCATAGTTTAAGATTCTAGGATTATTTCTCTCTTTTTTATACATCTGGTCTTTTTATTTATTTTTATTGGAAAGACAGATCTCCAGAGAGAAGGAAACAGCAAAAGACTTCCCATCCACTGGCTCACTCCGCAAATGGCCACAATGGCAAAAGCTAAGCTGATCCAAAGCCAGGAGCCAGGAACTTCTGGGTTTCTCACATGGGTACAGGGTCCCAAGACTTTGGGCAGTTCTCCCCTGCTTTCCCAGGCCACAAGCAGGGAGTTGTATAGGAAGTGGAGTAGCTGGGATACAAACCTATATGGTACTCATATGTGATCCAGACACTTGAAGGTGGAGGATTAGCTGTGAGCCACTGCTAGGCCCACATTTGGTCTTTTCTGGTGTTAATAACTGCCTCATCTTCTTAAACTGTATCAATTTCGAATTCATCCCAAACCTTTACTAAAATCCTTACCCTCCTACTCCATTTTAGCCTCTTGGTCTCTCGGTTGTCTACAGAGATGTTATTCTGGCACTTCTGTTGTCCTAATAATTTCCATGATGTTTCTCCTTTGTTGGATGTCTAGCAGCCTGGATCCCTTGTCTTTGTGTTCATTAATTCTTCCCCTATTTGGTAGTGCATATCCTGTAGTAACTTAACAGTGAATGAAGGTAAAAGGTAAGAGTGAAATGGTACAATTTTTGAAAATATTGTATGCCTGAAAATGTGTTAATTCTACCCTTAAGTTTAACAGTTAGGCTAAATATTGAAGTCTAAGCTAGAAACAACTTTCCCTCTGAGAAATCCTGTATCACTATTGTAAAATTTGGTGCCATTCATATTCATGACTTGCATGTACTCAGTGCCGGGAAGTTTGTTAAATCTTCTACTTATTTTTTCTTATTTTGCAGTTTTTGTTCAAAATTATGCCCCTTGCCATAGGGCTGTTTCTTTTTTTTTCTCTTTTTATTTTATTTTTTTTATTAGTTATTTTGCATTATGTGACAGTTTCATAGGCTCTGGGAATCCCCCCACCCCTCCCCACGCCCTTCCTTCCCCCCTGGTGGATTCCTCCACCTTGATGCAGTATTACAGTTCAAATTCAATCAAGATTCTTTCCCTGCAAATGTATACCAAGCATAGAGTCCAGCTACTTATTGTCCAGATGGGTTGAACAGTTTCTTGGGGAGACTATTTCTGGTCCGAAGTTAGAGCTGGTAGAATATCATCCCAGTCAATTAAGAGTCCCAATATAACATCAACAGCAATTTGCAACATTATGGAATTGACCTGGTTTTGAGTAACCAGAATGTTAAAAAAAAAAAAAAAAAAGGGCCCGGCGGCGTGGTCTAGCGGCTAAAGTCCTCGCCTTGAAAGCCCCGGGATCCCATATGGGCGCCGGTTCTAATCCCGGCAGCTCCACTTCCCATCCAGCTCCCTGCTTGTGGCCTGGGAAAGCAGTTGAGGACGGCCCAATGCTTTGGGACACTGCACCCGCGTGGGAGACCCGGAAGAGGTTCCAGGTTCCCGGCATCGGATCGGCGCGCATCGGCCCGTTGCGGCTCACTTGGGGAGTGAATCATCGGACGGAAGATCTTCCTCTCTGTCTCTCCTCCTCTGTGTATATCTGGCTGTAATAAAATGAATAAATCTTTAAAAAAAAAAAAAAAAAAAAAAAGCAAGTTTTTAACCTCAACCTATGATTAGCTCATTGACATTTCAATTTTAGTTTATATACAGGACTGGCTGCTATATACCTTAAAATGGCTGTAAGGTACCATTCAGCTGTCTCATGTCTATTTCATTTTAGTATGTAGCCATTTGTTGTGTTGAAGTATAATTTTGCTGATCTTGGCAGATTTTAGGATAATCTAGACTGGCTTGTAACTCTAACAAGACATTTGTAGACAATTAAGGTGCAGAACATTTTGGGGGGGGTGGTGGGGTGTGCAGGAAAATCCTCAACACCATGATGAGGAGTGACTAATCTTTGTGTCCCACCCAGCGAGGCATGAGCCAATCCACGCCAGCTCTTTCCTGTCAGATTCCAAGCTCTACTTTTTGTTGTTTGTCTATTTATTTTAGGTTTTTTTAGTTTGTATGATTGTTTGTTTGCTATGAGGGGTTTTCAGAGCGATCCCGATGGTCATAGCGAGGGAGAGTGGGGGTCCAGAGGTGGAGCCAGGCTCGGACCAGAGAAAGCTCTCCTCCCTGGTCCCGAAGGAGGCTTATTGTTCTTCTGTGTCTGCGGACCGCTCAGGGCTTCTGTTTCTCTTTCCGATGACGTTGGTTTCTGCAAGGTAGTGTCTTTCTGATGACGTTGGTTTCTGCACGGTAGTGTTTGGACTTCTTCCATCCCCTGCGGAAGCTCCGGTTGGGGGTGGGTGACCTCAGAGTACTCGGCCTCCGAGGGCATCCAATTCCCTGTGGCCTCCTTGGCAGTTGGGATATAGTCCTTGTTGCTCGTATTAATAGTTTGTGGTGAAGGTCTGAGAGTCTTCATGGTTGGGATGCCATAGGGCTGTTTCTATTCCTGATTGAAGTACTCAATAGAATTTTTAAATCTAAAATCTGTTTTTTCACTTCTGGACATTTTTCTTGGATTATTTCATTGTTCCTTTCCTCTGCCTTTTTGTTACTGTTTGTCTCTGTAGGAGACTCCTATAAAGGGTTCCCTTCCTCTGAATGTTTCGTTTTCTATTTTATGCACTATCTGTTCAAGAATCAGTACAATATAAAGATTAAGAGACTGCGCTGTAGAACAAGACTTCCCAAACTCAAATTCTGCCTTTGCTGTCTGCGTACTTGTATCCTTGATCATGTAAACTAATGTTTGTGCTTCAATCTCTTCATAAATACAATAAAATAATATAGAGTGCTTAGAATATTATACAGTAGCTGAAAAGCACCTTAAGGCATGTTAACTATTTTTTTTTTATTTAACTTCATTAATTACATTGTATTATGTGACACAGTTACATAGATACTTGGGTTCTCCCACCCCTCCCCAAACCCTCCCACCATGGTGGATTCCTCCACCTTGTTGCGTAACCACAGCTCAAGTTCAGTTGAGATTCCCCCATTGCAAGCATACACCAAACATAGAGTCCAGCATCTTATTGTCCAGTCAAGTTCAACGTCTTCTTAGGTATACCCTCTCTGGTCTGAAGACAGAGCTAGCAGAGTATTATCCCAGTCAATTGAAAGCTCCATCATACCATCAGCAAAAATTTACATCATTATGGAATTAATTGACATAGTAATGAGTAACCAACATGTTGAAAGTAAATGCGAGTTCCCAGCCACCTTCTGTGACCACCTCACCTATACTTCAATTTAGTTTATACACAACATATAACATTCAAAACATAACATGTTATACATAACATCATATCATCTTAAATTAAGGCAAACATGTGGTATTTAACCTTTTGTGATTGGCTCATTTCCCTTAGCATTATACTATTTTTTTTAATCATTATTATTTCTGGTAAATTTCAGCAAGGAAATCTTCCAGCTCTTCCCTTCAACTATTTTCCAAATCTGCTATTATATTTCTAATTTCCTCTGACTGTTTCCATTTACTGAAAAATATTATTATTTATTTTTATTAGAAATTTATAACTTAGATTCTCCTTTTTTTGTTTATAACCTGTCCCTGAAATTTTTTCTATTTTCTGCTTATTTGTTTCAGACTTTTAATTCAACATTACATGCCTTTGCCCAAATATCAGATGTTTGTTGGCTGTCCTTTGACATTTAGGAGTGAGCATCTGAAAACAGGCAATGCTGTGTGAGCGACCATGTAACTTACGAAGTATCTGAGTAGGTTTACTGCTGAGTTTTTATAGTGATATCTCTCTTAGTTTTGTCTGGAAAACTGCTGACCATTCAGTTTTCCTTCTTCCAACGTTCTGATTTTCTTGTGTAGTGGGGAGGGGTAGTGTCCTGCTCTGAGAGGGAAAATATAGGATCCAGGGACCCTATTACTCCATTTAAAGATTTTTCAATGTATCCTGATTTTGTAATAAGTTTTCTTTTCTCTTGGTGAAATGTCTGTTGTTTTTTTTTTCAGTATCCCAATTTTGTGAACATTAAACTCAAGTGGTAAAAACTGTGCTATGTTTGAATCATTCTCTGTTCTTTGTTGTGTGCTGTATATAGCTTGAAAAAAGGCTTTGTTGAGATGCAAACTATGTATCACAAACAGCTGTGTTGTAGTATTTTCTAGATTGCAAATAACTTAAAATAGACAAAGGTACATTGAATTTTGACTAAATAATATATATGTCCACTAAGCATTTTATTTTTAGGCTTGGTGGGATGATTTAGTGGCTAAATCCTCACCTTGCATGCGCTGGGATCCTAAATGGGTGCCAGTTCTTGTCCTGCTGCTCCACATCCCATTCAGCTTCCTGCCTATGGCCTGGGAGGACAGTAGAGGATAGCCCAAAGCCTTGGAACCCTGCACCTGCATGGGAGAACTGGAGGTAGCAGTTGGCTCCTGGCTTCTGATCGGCTCAGCTCTGAAGGTTACAGCCAGTTGGAAAGTGAACCAGCTGGCAGAAGATCTTTCTCTCTGTCTCTCCTTCTCTCTTTACATCTGACTTTGCTATAAAAATAAATCTTTAAAAACATAATATTATTTTTAGACCTGACATGATGTCTAAATCTTCACCTTGCAAGCACCAGAATCCCACTTGGATGATGGCTTATGTCCCAGATACTTCCCTTCCCTTCTAACACCTTGCTTGTGTCCTTGAAAGAGTAGTAGAGGACGGCCCAAAGCCTTGGGACCCTGCACCCATGTGGGAGACCTGGAGGAAACTCCTGGCTCTTGCTCCGCTCTGGCTATTGCAGCATTTGGGGAGTGAATCAGTGAATGGGAAACCTTTTTGTCTCCTCTCTGTAGATCTGCCTTTTCAATGAAATATGTAAATCTTTAAAAATCATTTTTAGCAAATATATATATCAGGAAATGCTCACATAGCATAAATTAAATATCGCCATGTAAATATGCATTGTTTTATGCATAGCAGGTAATAAGCATTTTATAAAATATGTGTGTGTTTTATCTGTATGTAGTTTATAAAATGCATATAGCCTGACACATTTTTGTATTGTGTGAATATATACACATGCATACATATATCTGCATTAAAGGGAATATTTAAAATATCCCCACCCATCTGGATTGAGTTCATAGTAGCTCCTGGCTCAGCAGGACCAGCTTCAAGTTTATCAAGAATTTGGAGCATGGGGCCCAGTGCAGTAGCCTATTGGTTAAAATCCTTACCTTGCATGTGCTAGGATCCCAAATGGGTCTGGTTCATGTCCCAGCTACTTCACTTTCCATCCAGCTCCCTGCTTGTGGCCTGGGAAAGCAGTTGAGGACAGCCCAAAGCCTTGAGACCCTGTACTCATGTGGGGTACCCAGAAGAAACTCCTCGCTCCTGGCTTTGGATTGGGTTAGCTCCAGCTCTTGTAGCCACTTGGAGAGTGAACCAGCGAATGGAAGATCATCCTCTCTGTCTCCCCTTCTCTCTGTAAATCTGCCTTTTCTTTCACAAAAAGAATAATGTGGAGAGTGAAGAGTGGATGGAAAATTCTCTCTCAGCCTCTCATATAAAATGCAATGATTTTAGATGACATTTGCAGGATAAAGTTTGTGTTGATTTTTAAGTATTTATGATTAACCACTAGAAAACTGGTTAAATAGTACTAGTTTACTTTGTTCCATCAAGGGTTTAAATTTGTATTAAACAGTTGAAATTGTCAGTAAGTGCAATAGCAACACAGGATAAGAAACATGAAAAACGTAGCTGAGCAAAAAGACAGTTTATGATCTACAACATCAGCTTTTTAGACATTGAAAAGTAATTAGCTCTTGATTTTCATTTTGAACACTTAAACTGTGATGCTTCTTCAAAATTCTAATAGATGTAAGTGTAAAATATGTGGCTGCCAGTTGTAAAGCCTTACACAATTTAGAGTGTTAGTTAATATATATTTTTATGATTTTCCAGACCAGAAAAACAAGTTCTTGGCCCATCTTACTCTGCTTCTCATATGCATTAACAGAAAGCTACATCCGAAATGCAGAATAATTGGAACCCAAATAAAGTACTTAGATACAGCATTTTATTATTGTTGCTAAGTTTGATCAATGTTTTAAGACCACTACCTAGCACTTATCAGGGGACTTCAAACAGCTCATGCAAATACGTATCAGGAAAAAAGCTATGTATGGTCTTCACAATTTTTCTGCACCATCAAACATTATCTTTTAATTCCTTTTCACACAAATTTTGTGATGTGCCCTGATAGTATTCAACAATGCCAACATAATTAATACTTAGTCTTATAAAAACATAAGAATTCATGCCTCATACAATATGTAACAACTCACTTAAAATGTATCAGAGACCTAAATGTGAGAACCAAAACTCTTAGAAGAGAAATGAGAAAATGCTTACCTATTTTTGTATTCCCATCGTGTTTATTACATGTTAGCAATATTATTTTGGAGGGACTATTTAATACTAAGCATTAAGATAAGAGCTTTTTTTAAAATTGACATATTGTAAATAATAAGAAACCATGTAATATAAATTGTAAAATGCATATGTTCTGTTGAAAAACAGTAACCCTGCATTGTTTTTGTTCCTTTTCTTATTGAGTTGTGGGTAGTATGTGTCATCAGTAATAACTGTCTTTGAGATTGAGAAACATGTTAATTCAGATATTCTATACTAAATATTGCCTAATATTGATAATATGACATTTGTAGTGGTAAATAATGCACTAGATGATTATTTGGCTTCACATTGTTTACAAATCTATTAGGTGCTTAAAATGTGGCAATCACTATTCTCTGCATTTTTCAGTTGTGAGTTTTTTAATTCTTCATCTAAACACATTGAAGTGAGAATTATTATCTCTATTATTATCTCTATTCGGAACAACCCAGTGGGTAACCCAGGCACAGGTACTGGTACAAAGTCCAGATCTGCACCCATACAATCCGGCTGCAAAATTTTTTTTTTTTTTTTTTTTTTTTTTTTTATTGTTAATTATTTTGCATTATGTGACAGTTTCATAGGCTCTGGGAATCCCCCCCTCCCTCCCCCTCCCCTCCCCCCGGTGGATTCCTCCACCTTGATGCAGTATTACAGTTCAAATTCAATCAAGATTCTTTCATTGCAAACATATACCAAGCATAGAGTCCAGCTACTTATTGTCCAGATTGGTTGAACAGTTTCTTGGGGAGACCTTTTCTGGTCTGCAGTTTGAGCTGGCAGAATATCATCACAGTCAATTAAGAGTCCCAATATAACATCAACAGCAATTTGCAATGTTATGGAATTGACATGGTTTTGAGTAACCAGTGTATTAAAAAGAAAAAAAAAAAAAAAAAGGAAAACAAGTCCTAGCCACAACCTATGATTAGCTCATTGACATTTCAATTTAGTTCATATACAGGACCGGCTGCTCTATACCTTAAAATGGCCATAAGGCACCATTCAGCTGTTTCGTGTCCATTTCATCTTAGTATGTAGCCATTTGTTGTGTTGAAGTATAATTTTGCTGATCTTGGCAGATTTTAGGATAATCCAGACTGGCTTGTAACTCTAACAAGATATATGTCAACATTTTAGGTGCAGAACATTTTTTTTTTTTTTTTTTTTGGGGGGGGTGTGCAGGAAAATCCTCAGCACCATGGTGAGGAGTAAAACTAATCTTTGTGACCCACCCAGCGAGGCATGAGCCAATCCATGCCAGCTGTTTCCTGTCAGATTTCAAGTTCTACTTTCTGTTGTTTATTTATTTTAGGTTTTTTTTTTTTTTTTTTTTTTAGTTTGTATGATTGTTTGTTTGCTGTGAGGGGTTTTCGAAGCGATCCCGATGGTCATTGCGAGGGAGGGGGGGTCCAGAGGTGGAGCCAGTCTCGGACCAGAGAAAGCTCTCCTCCCTGGTCCGGAAGGACGTTTATTGTTCTTCTGTTTCTGCAGACCACTCAGGGCTTCTGGTTGTCTTTCCGATGACGTTGGTTTCTGCACTGTAGTGTTTGGACTTCTTCCATCCCCTGTGGAAGCTCCGGTTGGGGGTGGGTGACCTCAGAGTACTCGGCCTCCGAGGGCATCCAATTCCCTGTGGCCTCCTTGGCAGTTGGGATATAGTCCTTGTTGCTCGTATTAATAGTTTGTGGTGAAGGTCTGGGAGTCTTCATGGTTGGGATCCAGGCTTTCTGCTTACCACCTGCTCCACCCTGGAGTGCTCCCCTGCTCCACGCACATGACCTCCTGTTAAGAGGTTGTCAGGATCGCACCCGATTCCCCCCTCATGCATTGGTATAGTAGTTTTATTGTTGTTTAGTGCCACTTTGAGTCTGTTATCTATGAATTACCAGATTTGATCTTGATAGGCTATATTGTACTTTTTTCTCACTCTTTTTTTGGTCCTGAAAGATTTCCCTGCACTCCCCCCCATTACAGGTTAACATAGCGTATTGAGGGTATAGTAGGTTTTACAGATTTTCGATGTAGATCTTAAGTATTCTGACATTAATTGTTGGTTTATAGATTATATCGCCTTATCTTATTGCATTGGATACAGGTTATAAGAGATTGCACTAATATTACAATATACAGGTATTATTTTCCAAGTTGTTCTCTTTTTATCTCAGATTAAGGCAAACATGTGGTATTTAACCTTTTGGGATTGGTTCATTTCTCTTAGCATGATGGATTCCATACCATATGATCCAGCAATAGCACTCCTTGGGATATATCCAAAACATCTTCTACTCAAGAAACCAACATGCACACCTATGTTCATAGCAGCACAATCTACGATCGCAAAAACCTGGAAGCAGCCAAAATGCCCATCAGTGGAAGACTGGCTAAGAAAGTTATGGTTCATCTACTCCATGGAATACTACTCAGCTATTAAGAAAAACGAAATGCAATTCTTTGTGGACAAATGGGCCCGGCTGCAAAATTAACACTCACAACTCCTGTATGATAATGCATTTTTTTCAGCTGATTAGTTAACACAATTCTAGGTAAATTTGAAGTTGAAAAAAAATTACAATAGACTAATATATAGCATAGCAGAAATTTATGTTTACTTACTCAATGCCGCACATTATCTTTATGATCTTAACTAACACATACTTTTTTAAAATTACGTGTGCTTTCCTTCTTCAGGAAGTTTATATACTTTTTCTTGAATTACCTCTGTAGTACCTCTTCACAAAAAAAATATGCTTTTGTATGTGTATGTGTGTGTTTAAATAATTTATTTATTTTTATTAGAAAAGCAGATTTACAGAGAGACAGAGGGAGAGAGAGCAATCTTCCATGCACTGGTTCACTCCACAAATGGCTGCAAAGGCCAAGTGCCAGGAACCTCTGCTGGGGCTCTCATGTGCGTGCAGGGTCCCAAAGCTTTGGGCCATCCTCTGCTGCTTTCCCAGGCCACAAGCAGGGAGCTGGAATGGGAGGAGCAGCAGCCAAGACATGAACCAGCGTCCATGTAGGATCCTGAAACTTGCAGCAGGAGGAATAACCACTTAAGCCTTTGTGCTGGGCTCTTTTCTATGTTTTCTGAGGTCATTCAGCAGGTCACCTTCCAAAGTTAATAAATTGGAATCAGAGATGATTCTTCATTTAGTAAGAGATTTTAAATTTTATTTTCATTGTTGAATAAGAGACACAAGTTGCAGATGCAAAACTAACATTTGATATGGGCAAAAACAAATGTCCTTATTCTTAGTTATTAATTCACCTATTATTTCGGTGAATGAATTTTTTGAATTTTATGATTACAAACAAGTAAAAGGATTGTGCACATGCTTTATATTTGCCTTGTGGTAAATACTACAATAATTACATGCAATTCATAAGTATTAATGCTAGATTTTGCTTTCAGTATATAAAAATGAACATAGCTTCTTATTGGAATAGCAACTCAGTTTCACAAATATAAAAATGTGAATATTTTCTTTATGGTCCAATTTTTGCTTAAAAATTTGAACTCTACACTTTCTTTTTTACTCTTCTTACTTTGTTTCAGAAATACCTCTTTCATCACAAGTTTATGGCTAAGGCAGTTTTAAGTGTCACACTTCAATATATTAGAAAGTTTTAGCATTGCTAGTGTTATGATTTTTAAAAGATGGCATTGTTTTACTAGAGATGCTCAATAATGCATTATTCTGTTTTCTTAGGAACTTCCTGCACCATTACTGGATGACAGTTGTAAAAAAGAATTTGATGAAGATGTTTGTAAGAAAATACCGGAATCAAATGTTCAGATGAAAATAGCTTGGCGTTACCAGTTATTACCCAAGATGGAGGCAAGTCAACAAACAAGCTTTTTCGAAACATTTTTGCAACACAATGAATATTTGTTTTGTTTTGGTTTTTTTTATTCATTGATTACATTGTATTATGTGATACAGTTTCATTGGAACTGGGAATCACCCCACCCCTCCCCTCACCCTCCCCCCTTGTGGAATGTTCCACCTTGTTGCATATCCACTGATCAAGTACAGTTGAAAGTCCCTCTTTGCAAGCATAAACTAAACATAGAGTCCAACATCTTATAGTTCAGTCTAGTTCCTCAGCTTCCTGGGGAGACCCTGTCCGGTCCGAGGGCAGAACCATCAGATTATCAAACCGATCAATTAAAGGCTCCAACATACCCTCAGCAACAATTAACTTCGTTGTGTAACTAATAGTTATAATATTGAGTAACCAGTATGTTAAAAACAATTGCAATTTCTTAACCATCTTCTGTGATCACCTCATTATCAATTCAGTTTTAGTTTGTACACAACATATAACATAATATACATAAAATAACATGTTTTACATAACATCATATCCTCTTAAATTAACGCAAACATGTGGTATCTATCTGACCTTTTGGGATTGGCTCATTTCCCTTAGCATTATGGTTTCCAGCTTGGCCCATTTGGCCACAAAGAACTGCATTTTGTTTTTTTTAATAGCTGAGTAATATTCCATGGAGTAGATGAACCATAGCTTTCTTATCCAGTCTTCTGCTGATGGGCATTTCGGTTGCTTCCATGTTTTTGCAATTACTGAGTGTGCTGCTATGAGCATAGGGGTGCATGTTGGGTTCTCATAAAACAGGTGTTTTGGGTATATTCCTAGGAGTGCTATTGCTGGATCATATGGTATGTTGATTTTGAGTTGTTTGAATGTTCTCCATACTGATTTCCATAGAGGCTGTACCAGCCTGCAGCCCCACCAGCAGTGGAGTAGGGATCCCTTTTCCCCACAACCTAGCCAACAAGTGTTGTTGGTGCTTTTATTCATGTGGGCCAGTCTTACTGGCGTTAGGTGGTACCTCTTTGATGTTTTAATTTGGATTTCCCTTATTGCCAGGGAACTTGAGCATTTTTTCATATGTTTATTTGCCATTTGGCTTTGTTCTTTTGTGAAGTGTCTGCCCATTTCCTGTGCCCATTTCTTGAGTGGCTTGTTTGTTTTGGTGTTTTGGTTGTTTTGTAGTTCTTTGTATATTCTGGAAATTAGCCCTCTGTCACCTATGTCGTGTGCGAAGATCTTCTCCCATTCTGTGGGTTGCTTTTTTACTTTGTTGATTGTTTCCTTCGCTGTACAGACCTCGAAAGATGGAATAGCATCCCATGCTCCTGGATAGGTAAAATCAATATCATTAAAATGTCTATACTGCCAAAAGCAATATATACATTCAACGCAATCCCAATCAAATTGCCCAAAACATTCTTCACAGATCTGGAAACAATGATTCAAAGGTTCATCTGGAAACACAAAAAACCACAAATAGCCAGAACCATTCTCAAGAACAGGAAGTTAGCAGGGGGAAATCACAGTCCCAGACCTCTGGACATACTATAGGGCAGTGGTTATCAAAACAGCCTGGTACTGGCAAAAAAATAGAGAAGAAGATCAATGGAGCAGAATAGAAACACCAGATGGGAACCCACACAAATACAGCCAAATAATCTTTGACAAAAAGACAAACGACAACCCAGGCAAATGGGAAGGTCTGTTCAATAAATGCTGTTGGGACAACTGGTTGATAGCCTGCAGAAACAAAAAGATAGACCCACATCTCTCACCATACACTAAGATCAAATCCAAATGGATAAAGGATCTAAACCTACATCCAGAGACCTTCAAACTTTTGGGAGAAAATGTCGGAAATACTCTACAAGATCTAGGGGTAGGTCCCGACTTCCTAAAAAGGACACCAAAAGCATTAGCAATCAAAAGCAGAATAAATAAATGGGACCTCAATGAATATTTGTTTATTTAAATAACTAGATATTTCAAAGATGACATACACTGACAAAAAATATGGTAAATTGCTTGTTTCCAAAATAGATTTCATTTCATCCATAATCTTCATTTAGAACTTTTAGTTCTAGGGTTGCAAGCCAGATTAAGTAAACTAATGAAGAAAGCCGTTTGCATTCAGCGTAATTATTTCTAAGTATTCAATGTAAGTAGTGATGCTTTGGAATACCAATTTTTATTCCCATAGATTTTCAACTACTACATTTTGAAAATCAGCTGTCTGGTAACCTCTTCTATTCAGAATAGATCATAACACAGGAAATGAAGGGAACATTTCTAAGAAGTCAAAATAAATGACATAGTATCTGTCCACTAAAGCTCAGGAACTCTAACCTTGTTAAGATTCTGTCCACTTATTTTTATTGGAAAGACAGAACCACAGAGAGAAGGAGATACAAAGAAAAAGATTGTCTATCCGCTGGTTCACTCCTCACATAGCCACAAGAGCTTGAACTGAGCCAATCCAAAGTCAGGAGCCAGGAGCTTATTCTAGGTCTCCCACATGGGTGCAGGGTCCCAAGGTTTAAGGTCATCCTCTAC
The DNA here is from genome assembly GCF_030435755.1 of Ochotona princeps. Classification (NCBI taxonomy): domain Eukaryota; kingdom Metazoa; phylum Chordata; class Mammalia; order Lagomorpha; family Ochotonidae; genus Ochotona; species Ochotona princeps. The sequence continues at coordinate 28,323,898 of NC_080835.1, read as the reverse complement.
TGCTTTCCCAGGCACAATTAGGAGCTAAAAGGGAAATGAAACAGCTAGGACACAAGCTGGTACCTACACGGGATCCCAGCGAGTGCAGGTTTTCCATGGGTAAGTCTTCTTTAGTTTCCTAGTTGGCAATGTCAGCCTCTTTACCTTTGTTCCTCTCTTCCCCCCTTGGCTTCCACTTTCTTGTCCGACAACTTCTCCTTGTCGGATACCTTCTTGGTCTTCGTGTCCACCATTGCAGGAGCTGGTTTAGCCGACAACGTAGCCGATCTCCTCTTGGGCTTTTCTTTCGTCACCCCTTGGGCGGAGCTGACCTTCCTCTTGGGTCTTGGCGGCAAGATGAGCGTGTGGCCGGGTGCTTGCGGGCCACTAAGCACAGAGAGCCTTCACGAAGCTGGGCTGGCCGGGCGCTGCTGCTCCTCCCGCTACCCGAGCTGCTGGAATGCGCCTCGACTCACTCACTTTTAAGAACATTTTTGTGTCTACTGAATTTTGTCACACTTGTTACTGGTAGAAAGAAGGGCAAATTTTAATCTGATAAAGTCATAGTTCCGTAACCTGTCCCTCTCCAGTCTTCTGCATTGACATCTGTGTCATCTTTTGCAGGCTTCTTAACTTTAAATTCTTGATTTGGTTTCATGTTTTCTCTTCCCCCTTCTAAATAGGTGGTCAGTCACGCTGCACTCCTGCCAAGCGTGCATATCTGGATGTTCACTAGAATAATCTGGATGATCACTACCAGTTAATTAAAGGCGGGATGTGATAAAACCCGTTTACTGCTATAAGCCTGTGATGTAACTACAAGCTTCTTAAGATTATATACAAAATCTAGTTAGTTTAGTCTTCCTGTTTAGGCTTCCTCCCTGCTTCACCCTAGAATTCCTTCAGCCTATGAGAATTGCTCCTTTTCAACTCCCTGCGTTTCTGCTGGTACTGCTTTTCAGGTTCTTATCCACCAACCCATCCTTCTCCATTTGTAAATGTTACTACCTCAGGAAGTTGTTCATACGTAATTATATGCTTCATTTTTTGTAAGATTTATTATTTTTTAAGCACAAAAGGCTAAATTAAAGGGAGAGGGAGCAGTATCTTATCTGATGGTTCACTTCCCAAGGGCTTCAACCTAACCTGTTGCTCCAGTCTGTCTGTCGGTCCCTGTCCGATTTGTTGCCTGTTTTGTCCATAGCGCTTACATAATTTCAAGTATTTCTTTTCCACATTGTTTTATAGTTAAACAGTGCAGCTCCGACACTAGACTGAGAATTCTCTGTGAGAACAGAGAGCTTGTTTCATTTTCTCCTTACTCTAGCACCTATAGTTATGCACAATCAAGAAAGTTTTGAGGAATGAGAAATGTCTTCATCGTGTTTCAGTGAGTTATGTCTTGTTTCATTCATTCTATTGGAGTACATACCTCTGTATGCCTGATATGGAAAATCTTTCTCAAAGTTGCGTACTAACAAATAAATGTACTTGGGTTGGCGCAGTAGCCTAGTGGCTGAAGTCCTTGCCTCGAACTTTCCGGGATCCCATATGGGCACTGGAACTAACCCTGGCAGCTCCAATTCCCATCCAACTCCCTGCTTGTGGCCTGGGAAAGCAGTCAAGGACGGCCCAAAGCCTTGGGACCCTGCAACCACGTGGGAGACCCAGAAGAAGCCCCTGGCTCCTGGCTTTGGATTGGCTGAGCTTCGGCCATTATGGCCACTTGGAGAGTGTTCCAGCAGATGAAAGATCTTGCTCTCTGTCTCTCCTCCTCTCTGTTTATCTGACATTCCAACAAAAATAAATAAATATTTTAAAAATTTAAAAACAGGGCCAGGCGCGGTAACATAGTCTAGTAGTTAAAATCCTCGCCTTGAAGGCACCGGAATCACATATGGGCGCTGGTTCCCATTCAGCTCCCTGCTTGGGACCTGGGTAGGGAGTCAATGATATCCCAAAGCCTTGGGATCCTGCACCGCATGGTGTACCCAGAAGTAGTTCCTGACTTTGCATTGGTGCAGCTCTGCCTGTTGTGGTCACTTGAGGAGTGAATCATTGCATGGAAGATTTTCCTCTCTGTATATCTGATTTTGTAATAAAGAATAAATAAATCTTTAAGAAATAGTAAAACAAACTTTTTAAAACTGAAATGTTTTGGAGATTGTGTTGCTTTTACCATGAACTTCTTGAGATTCTTTATTCTCCCATTTTTTCATACACTGCTAAATTATTACTTTATCAGGAATACCTTCATCATCATCCTATATAACAAAGTATATACCTTTTCTATCATTTCCTTGCAGCTTTATTTTCCCTCTGCATATCTAGAAATAGGAACCATTGAAGCTAGCAGATAATACATAAAGCTTATGTATATGTAATTACTTGCCATCTCTCTCTACTTCATTCTAGTAGAATGTGAACTCAGCAAGACTGTTTTGCTTTACTGACATATATGAATGCCCACTAGTTATTTCTTAGATGCATGAAGTAATAAATTACATACAAATATTAAACTAAGTTAGATTGCATTAATCGATAGAAATAAAATCAGAGCCTTAAATTTACTTGTATTTGGAAGTGAGTGTTCAGTTTTAGAAAACAGAATTGTTTATCACTGACATGCCACCATCCCGTATTGTTAATGCCTGGGTTCAGTCCTGGATCTGCTCTGCATTCTAATTCCCTTCAGATGTGAATACCCTGATGTCGGTGGTAGCTCAGGAACTGGGTCTTTGCTATCTGTTTAGGAGACTTTAGCTCAGATCCTAGCTCCTGCTTTGTGCCTAATATAGCCCTCCCTGTTCAGCTGTGCGGGGAGTGAAGCAGCCGATGGAAGATCTTATATTGTCTGTCCCTGGTTCTGTCTCTGTGCTTTTCAGTACATGAAATTTAAGACTTTAATTTAATGAGGGAGAAGAAGAAAGAGGAGGAGGAGGGAAAACAGAGTGATCCTCTACTACTTTTCCTTGAAATCATATTTGCTTATGGGCATCAATTTTATATATAACAACTTGCCAAGATACTATGGTGATTGCACATCATCATCTGTTTTATATTCTAGATTTAGTTTGCTATTCCAAGGCTAAAACATTAAAACAAAAAGATGGGTTTTCTAAGTTTAACTGGAAACAAAATTCTGTTAACCCCATCACAGGAAAATAGCAATGAGGAAGATGACCTTACTTTTTATCTCATGCCAAAAAAGAATTTCTATGCAGACAGGATAGTGAGCAGATCATTTATTTAAGTTGAAACCTCCAGCCACAAAATGAGGAGCAGGGCCTCCAAGAGAGCAAAGCCCAAGAAACTTGTCGAAGTGGGTCTTTTAAGCACAGCTTGGAGGAAGAACAGACAGCAGCTTACAATCAATCAGAGCGTGGGGACAAAAACCATCCGAGGGCCAGAACTGTAATCCTTACTAGCTTAATCACTATAAAACAAAACAGAACAAAAAGGCATCTGGAGGGTAGGGTAGTTAACTTCATCTTTCTGTTCTTCTCATTAGGGACATTTTGTATTTTGTCTTGCTGAAGGCAACTTCTGGACAGAAGCGAGCATCTTGTCCACTCTTGTAGGACTTGCTCTCTTCTCACCCCAACGGGGACCTGACCTAACTCATAGCTCATCTCCCTCCTCAAAACTGTTACGGCTCAAGAGTAAATAAGTAGTGTGAAACTAGGGATGTTTATTATTACACATGGCATTTAATAAAATCTGTACTTGGGTCCTTAAGAGTGTAGTCATATTCCCATTTAGGAATGCAAAAAAGGATATGAACATATGCACCTTAATCAGTAGTTACAACTCAGTTAAATATGAAGTGTTTATTCCAGCTGATAGGGTGAAGCCCCCCTTCCTCAGCATGTTTTATTTGCTCTCCAGGATAGATACGTCCTTTTCTTCCCTAAGTATACCCTTTTAATTTTGTAATTCCCTCCTCCATGAATTCGAACTCTCAGGATGTTCTGAAACTTAATTTTTTCAATATTGTACCACAGCCTAGTATTCTAACAATTCCTGGTAATATAGTGGGTTTTTATTGTACAATGTTATGTGAAAAGTTTGGGGAAATTAAATAATGAGTTAATTTTTACGCAAAAAATCTTGAGAATCATTCATCACTTTTCATAATGTCCATTTTCTGTGAACTTTTTCAAGTATTACCTTGTTTCTCCTTACTCTCCAGCTTTCCTTCTTCAAGACACAGCTTTAAGAGACCTGTGAGAGATGTGTGCATGTGTATGACCAGAAAGAGGCAATGTCATTATAAGGGAGTGTAATAGATCTTCTGGTTTTCTGGCACCATAACAGATTTAATATTTACATTGTGTTTTATAATTTACAGAATATTCATTGCTACTGTTACAGTAGATTTCTACAACAGCCTAATGAAATAAATAGGACCTCCAGTTTCTGGTAATTGAGCTGTAGTTCAAAATAGTTTAGTAACTGGATTCTTGATATTGGTTATGCCAAATTAAAGAACAATAGATTATAATAATAGTAAGAAAATGCCTTATGTGGATTTTTTGTGGTGCAACTTTTCTCTAAGTGCTTTGTTTCTTGGTAATGTAACAGAGATGAGGTATGGTATCATTTTGTCATTCTGTTTTCCTCTTGTAGTCCATCAAGCTTAGTTTTCTTTTAGCATAGAAAGATTTTTCCAAACTATTTCATTTTGCTTGCTTCTACAGACAAGACAGTTAAAAGGTTCTTCATGAATGTAAAATAGAAACTTCTACAATGGAAACTGGGTTAATCATGATAGATTAATATTTTTAAGTACCTCCATGGAGTTAATGATCAATAATCTTATCTTTTTTATAATGATCTTTATCTTATAAATAAATTGGTTGTTTTATCTAATCTCAATATCTAAATAAATGAACAGTAATATGAAAAAGCTTCTAATTTTATTTTTACATTTTAATAAATATTTGTGTTCCATATATAAACTGTCACAGCTTGATATTAATTTTCTGCCTTGATTCCTCCAAAATCTGAGATTTCTATCATATTAATATTATAATTAGAAACATTAATAGAGACGGCAACTTAAAAAGCATACTTCTCTTCTTGGCAATGTAGCATATTTCTCTGAGTGCATGGGACTTCAAGAACCTTCAGTCCACTAATAAATTTATTAACTCAATCTTAAAAGAAGTGAAAAGTCTCTTTCTTTCTCTCTCCCCATGGTCAGTCTGCTAAAATAGATTATTCATGCTTATTTGATTCAGGTAGGCTTTTGCAAGCTTCCCTACTAGGCCTGGGAATGTGGTACATTGAGGCCCTTTCAGAGGCTTCTGACATAGACCAAGCTTTTATTGCATGGCGTTTTATTATAGCCAAATCCTAGTCTCCACCCAGTTTGTAGGCACTCTGCTTATTCTTTTGAATCAGGAAAGGTTATCACCTACCTTAATCCATGCAGCATGGATTAAGGACACCAGTGTGCCCCAGGATTCTCAAAGAGGATCCTGGAAACTTCTGGTTTCTTCTTTTTTGCAGTCTTTACTAAATTCTATTGGGCCTTAGGAGGATTTGCATCTGAAATGAGCAGCCTGGTGTTTTTCTCAATGAAGACATCAGATCAAAGTTCAGTTAGTCAAGGCCTTTCTAAAACATTAACGCAGCTTGGACTTACACAATAAAAAGATGAGCTCTAGCAGAGATTGCAGTAAAAACATTCTGAACTATAATCCGGATAAAGAATAGATTATAGGCCAAAGAACAGACCTTGTTTAAATTGCTTTAGACTAATAACTTCACATTAAAAAACTTTACACTCTATTAAAGATATATTTTAATGTAATATAATATGGTTTGTCAGTAAATTTCATAGTAAATGGATACATCATTATGTTTTGGGCAACACAATTCTGTGCATTTTGAATTGAAAAGATTAGGTTGAAGTCAACTTAAATGTATTTTATTAATGAAAATAAGCAGCACCTGGTAGAGGGATAGTCATTTTATTTAGAAAATAAATGTTAAATACATAGGCTGAATCTTAAAAAAATGTATCTCAAATGCAAATACCTAGAGTCAAGCAAACGTGTTTAAATCTAAATTAAAAATTTTTAAAAACCTCCTACTTGATAATGCTCCAATTTTTGCAACAATCTTTTTATTGACTGTTCTGCAACGTGTCTGTTTTGTAGCATTCATGAGAGTGGAAATTCTGTAAGATCAGAGCTTTGCAAGAAGTTGTCGCCAGATGTAATTGTTGGTAGTTCAGCTTTGAAAGATGTGTATACATATCTTACCTTTGAAATTTTTTATTTATTTTATGTTTTTCTCAAGTGCTAAATCAAAAAACAAGTCTGGAATCCGTTCAAACCAATATAATAATCATGTTATACTGTCAGCCTTTACTGTGTAAATAAATTCACTGTCAGTAGTTACTAGAGTCTTCTGTGAGAAATATACATTTTTGGAGAGATTAATAGATATTAGCTATTGATGATAGTAAGTTCTGGGTCTTGTATACATTCTTCCTCTTTATTCTGTGCTTTGTTTTTGCGGAAAGTCTCTGTTATACTTTATGCTACCAGCTTTTATTTTAAGATTTTAAGAAACCTTTGTCTTTTAAAAATTTAATTTGAAGGTGCTGCTCAGTATATCGCATTCAAATACCTGGTTTCTTTCGGGCCTCTAACCAATGAAGGGATTAATTTGGCTTGATTTTTGTCTAGTTCCAGCTAAAATTAGGACTATGAAAATTGAATCACTAATTGGAACTTTAAATATTGATGAATTATGTGTATTAAATTTTGAACTTAGCAAATTATGCAATATAATAAAAGAGTTGAAAATATTTTCACACTTTGATCCAATTTTGCTAAACACTAAGAGTGAAGAAGCATATACTTACCTTGCAGGGGAGATGCCCTGATCACGCAGGTGGTTCTCCCAGGGCGAGGCTCATCCATTGCACTGGGAATGTGCTGACACCTGCATAATGTGTGTTAGTAGAGAACTGTGTTCATGCTCGCCACTAAAGGGGGAAAAAAAAAACAGGGAAAAAGCATGAGATACATGAAATGATTGTTTTTTGACTATATTTATTTAGCTTGATTATGAATGTATTTTTCTAAACAATTTGGTGAGTATGTATGTGTTTTTATATATAAAATATGTAGCTCTTATTAATACTAAAATGCATAATTATATCATTGTTTTATTGGGTTTAAGAGCAATGGATTCTAACTTTAAATCCTAGTTTCATTTTAACAACGAACATGGATTTTTCGTAGCAGGTTGGACCAGTGTCTTCTTCCAAATTTGGTCACTGCTATGATGCATCAAAAAAGATGCCACAAGAGCTAATTGAGACTTCAAAATGGCATGGATTTTTTCTCCCGGAAAAAATATCATCAGACCTTCCAATAGAATCCTGGTAAGTTCATGACTCATTTAATATCAAACTCTAATTTGAATGGTTAACACACCTTAAAACCATTTAAATCCAAGATGAGTTATTAAGTGAGCACTTAATACGCAGGAAGTAAACTGAAAAACTTAAAAATCTGATATCTTTTTTTCTAGACTTCCTTGAGAATTTAGTAAAGTATATTCTGCGTATTATTGTTGTTCACCCCATTTTAAATTTATTCAGTTCATTATGCATTCTCCAGTCTATTGCTAGAAACTTAGCAAGAGTGTCTTGATGTCTTAGTAGCTATTATTTATACATCTCTGCTGTGGATCCAGCAGTCTGCTAGCTCATAAAATCTTAATAACCCATGAACCCATGTTCGAGGAGAAAACATTGAAATTTCTGCAAGGGATTTATCTAAAATTCAACTACTCATTGATAGAACCAGGATTAATCTGCTCTTATGTATACTTCATTGTCTTTTCATTTAAGCACTTCAGAAGATTTTGTTGTCTTTCTCCTTTAGTTTCCTTTGCTATGGAGAGAAGAGCACTGATAAAAGAATTTAAAAAATAATTCAGGATTCAAGTACATAGTTCTTTATAACATTAAGCAGTTAGGCAATTTTCTTAAATACTGTGACAATCAGCATTCTTATGAAGTTACAGGTAGATGTTAGTGCAAATACCATCTGTGATACCTTCATCACTAATTTTTTTTAAGATGTGTTTATTTTTATTGGAAAGGCAGATAAACAAAGAAGGAGATGCAGAGAGAACATTATTTCATCCGCTGATTCTCTCTGGCCAGATTGGCAGGAGCAGAGCCAATATGAAGCCAGGAGCCAGGAGCTTTTTCTGAGTCTCCCACGTGGGTGCAGGGTATCAAGGCTTTGGGCTGCCCTCAGTTGCTTTCCCAGGCCACAAGCAGGGAGCTGGATGGGAAGTGAAGGATCCAGAAATGGGTGCCCGTATGGGATCCTGGCTCATGCAAGGCAAGGACCTTAGCCACAAAGATACCACCAAGCTATTGTTTTGGTTTTGGTTTTTCAAGATTTATTTTTATTAGAAAGTCAGATTTACAGAGAGAAGTAGAGACATCAGGATCTTCCATCCATTGGTTCACTCCCCAGATGGTCACAGTTGTTGGAGCTGGGTAATCCAAAGCCAGGAGCCAGGGAGCTTCTTCCAGTCCTACCACATGGGTTAGGGTCTCAAGGATTTGAGCCATCCTCTGCTGTTTTCCTAAGCCATAATCAGAGAACTAGTTCAGAAGTGGTGCAGTCAGCGTACAAATCAGCACCCAAATGGGAGGCTGGCACTTGCAGATGGAGGATTAACCAGTTGGGTCACCACACTGGCCCCCATTGTTAATTTTTCACTTATTTTTTCCTAACTTTGATTACCTATTGACTTTTCTGCTTCCAAATTTTTCCACATACTAAATTATATATACACACACGTACACCTATTTTTGGGAAATAGGCCAAAATGGTCTTTCTGTTCTTTTTCAAATAGTAGATTATGAAATCCAGATTCATTGTTAGTTCGTCCAAAGCAGACAGTTGGTCTAATGGTTAAGATACCTGTGTCCTACCTCAGTACCTGGTTTCCATTCCTGATTCCTGATTCCTGTTAATATATACTGTGGCTGGCAGCAGTGTTAGCACATTCAGTTGAGTTCCTGCTACCAATGAGGGAGACGTAGATTGAGTTCCCTGCACCCAGTCCAGCCCCAAGTATTGCAGGCATTGGAGAGGAGTAAACCAGAAGATGGAAATGTTAATACCCCTCTCCTTCTCAAATAAATAAATATGTAATGTCAGTAGTTACTGCTTACCAAAAAACCTGTTCTGCCTCCAACTATGATGTGCATGGGAAAAAACACGTAAAATGTTTATTAAGAATGATATAATTAAATGAAAAATATGTGCTATTTCATAGTTTGAAAAAACTTTTTTAATTCTTTTATTTTGGTAATCTTTAGATAATTGATTAGGGCACAAAGGGTCAAGGACTACAGGAAAGTGGGTAAGACCATTGTTCCACATTAATATTATATATGTATTTTTCTGTATCTGGGGTAAGAGGAGAGATAAAGTGAAAAGCCCCACCCAAGCTCCCATCCATCCCAAGTCTCCAGCATGGGGCATGCTCCAAGGGTCCTGCTCATGCAGTTTTGATAGTTCATTAGTTCTGAATTGCTGCCAATCTTGGTGCTCCAAGTGCGATGACCTCTATTCAGAATCCACTGAATGACATAGTCTTCATGGTTGGGGTTGTGAGATGAGCAGTTCAGTTAGAGTGATCCCCAAACAAACTTAGTCTAAGGTGGTCCCAGACCTGATTCTTGTGTGTGAATACCTGTACAGGGTCCAATACAGTCCATCCCCAAATCAGCTTATGCATATGCTGGTGGTTACATTTGCTGGGTCATTTCTGTTTCCAGACCTGTCTTCCACATGAACTAATGGGTGTTGCAACCAAACCTGATTCTCCCCAGCACACACTTGGCCCACTAGCAAACCAGTGGGAGCTGCAGCCTAGTTGGGGCGACTCCCAATAATCCCAAACCAGGCCTGCCCCCTGCCCTGGTTCCCATGCTTGCCAGTATTTACCACAGGCTTGTCTAGTCTGTCCCATATCCCATTTAGCTCTCGTACATGTGAATGGGCATTGAAGCCTAGTTCAACCCAACCAGCCCTACTTTCCAGCCCACACACGTGCTGGCAGGTGCCATTGTGTCTAGCCACCCCTACCCCAGTCCTGGTTTTCATGCTGTCCAGTGGCAGTGATAGCCCAAGAGGGAGGTGCCCACTATTTCCCCACTCCCACTCCCAGATCATACTCTCCACAAGTGGTTCTGCGGTTTAACTTGACAGAGTTAGTCCCCAGTGCCAGCCTCTGCCAGGTAATGCTGCGGCAAAGCCCAACCAACCCACACATACTCTGGCTTATGCACGCAGCAGTCAGAACAGTCAACCCAAGTTGACTCCCCTGATAGAGCTCACATGAGGCCTACAGGTGTTGTGGCCCTATCTGGCCTGGTCTGCCTCCATCCAAACTCACGCTCTCCAGTGGGAGTGGCAGTCTAGCTGGTGAGCCCTCCACATTCCCCCTACCGGCTTTCCCCCCCTGCCCCCAACTCCCCAGTTCTCATGTGTGCTGGTTGGGTGCCGCGGCCCAGTCTGGCTTGGCCCCCATCGCCTCGGCATTTGCCAGTGGGTGCTGTAGTTTGTCCTGGCCCACCCCCAATTCCAGCTCCCGCAGGTGGGGTTTAAAGCCTAGCCCAGCCCAGCCAGCACCCCATCTTAGCCGTAATGTGTACTGGTTAGTGTTGCGTCTGAACCTGGCATGACCCACACTCTGTTCTGGTGCTCGAATTCGCCAGCAAGTGATGTGAACTGGTTCAGCCTGGTTCGCCCCTGACTGTTCCGCATGTATTATGGTGGGTACCTTTACCTGGCCTGGTCTGGGCTGCTCCCTATCGTGGTTGTTGCACTCACCTGCAGGGACTATGTCCTGCCAGAGGAGTTGCCCAGGCTTCTCCATCAGAACCTCTCCCAATGCCAGATCTTACGCATCCTGGTGGGTCCATAGGCCAACCCTACTTAGTCCACCTCCTGTCCTGGTAGGAACAGTGGCCTTTCCTGATTGGCCTTCAGCCCATTCTGGTTCTTACTGTTGGATGTTTCAGCACAGCCAAGGCTCATCCATACCCAGACATAGCTCATACAGCTCAGTAGGGGCAGAGACCTAGCCTAGTCTATTCTATATCTACCCTGGTCCTCCAAATCACCAGACGGTGCTGGAGTGTTGCCCGACTCAGAGCATCCAGTCCCAGTCCACACTTGTGCCAAGGGATACTGTAGCCATATCAAGATCATAAGATCCGTTTTGGCCAGACTGATTCACCAGCACACATGAGAGTCCTCAGAAAAAATATTTAATGGTAAAACTTTGTGACCATGAGATATCTCTTTTAATTTTCTCTTCAATTTTATGAGAAAGATATTTTATAGGAAACATGAAGCAAAGTTGCACTGTAACTTTCCCATTTTTGTAGACCCTCAATAACTAAGCTATAACCCAAACATCTGCTCTTTTTCCATACCATACTGCCTTCATTACCTATGCAGTAAATGTACAACCTCAAAGCCAGGTTCATAAAACTTCCACCAGGATCAGCTATAAGGACATGGTCCAATGGTCTTTAACATATATACATTTTCTGAATGTTTCTGAACTACCAGTTTTGCACAAAATAGGAAAATTTATAGATTTTAATTATCAAGGCAGTATATCATTTCAGAGTAGCTAACTGATAATTCATTTATTTCATATTAAACTTAACTGCTTAATTAAATGTAATTAAATTTAAACATGTAATTAAATTAATTTTGAAAATGAGTACTTTACCATGTGAGATTTATTTTAATTTATGAGAAGTGTTTGCTCATTTCACTAAAATGAGTTTGACTGGTTCATTTATAAAACAATAAAGCTAAGCCTTACCCTGGTCTATACTTCAGCTATCATTAAAACTAAAGGATGTAGCTGTGTCCTACTATCATATGTAAGGATGTGATATGTAATTTCACAGTTTCTAAAGACTCTTAAAACATGTAGGTTTTTCTTTTACAGTAGGAATGACTAAAGGTCATTTGATATTTGCAATAACTAATCTAAAATCATCAGGAGATTAGTTGTAGAAAATATCTGTGCATGCAGTTCAGGTTTTTCAAATTAAACCCTGGGCATAAAAATGTGAAATTTATGAAAATAATATTATCATGGTACTTTTATTTTGACATTTTCACATCATGAATCAAGTTATCTGAGTCAAAAAAAAATACTAAGAAAACTGATTTGGAGAATATTTGTACATTTTAAGGTCTTAAAATTTGACATTGTTTTGAATTTAGCTTTGTTAACAGGTCTGTCCAGATGCGGTTCAGTTTCCACCATGGAAAAAATGCTGTCCTTCTTCAGAGTCAGGACAGAGGTTCAGCTTTCTAAGTGTTAAACAAATCTCCTGGCTAGCATACTGCTACTACCAGCTGGATGCGTCTGTCCTCCCAAAATTTAAAACCAGGGCCTTTAGGGACTAAATAGGTTTAAATGACATCATTAGGGTGCGTTGTGATTGATTGGTGTCTTTATCAAAGCGTCACTAAAGCTCTCGCACCTAGAAAAGGTCACATGAACACGCAATTTAGAAAGACCATCACCTGCAACCCAAGGGACTTCACTCAACACCAGCCCTGCTGGTTCTTTCAGATCTATGAGAAATTAAGTTCTTGTCACTTCAGGCACCCAGTTGATGTATTTTGTTAAAGCACTTGCCTAAACTTACTGTTGCTGTCTAAACGACTTAGCTGAGACTAAATAATATCCAATGAGCAAAAACTTATTTTCCCTTGGTTCTGGAGTCTGGAAGTTCAAGGTGAAGATGCCAACAGGGTTGAGACAGTGTTCTCAAGTTCAGGTGTCTGGCAGAGCTACTGTCTACTTTCAAGATGGTGCCTTGTTGCTTTCATTTCTGAAGGGGAAGACCACTATGTCTTCATATGACAAAGGCAGACAAGCAAGCCAGTTGAACGCTGCAGGAAACCTCTTTCAATAAGGGACTTGATCTCCTTCATGAAAAAGGAGTCCTCATGGCCTAATAACTGCTGAACAGGCTCTCTTAATGCCATCACCTCAGCAACACCTGAATTTTGGAGACAACACAATCAAATCAAATCAAATCAAAGCATAACCCAAGTCAACTAATTAGTATGTTGTGAAATGTTGCCTTTTTATTATATATGTGTTAGGTCCTAAATGTTGAATTTGCATACAAATTAGTAGAAATTAAAACTTACTTTGATATGTTTCTTTGAATTTCAAGACTTTTACAAATTTATCCTTTAAAATAGCTATTATTTTATTACATTAACTAGTAGTTTTCTACTAGTCATGAATTCAATTCTGAAGAAATCACTTAAGGAAAATTTAGAAAAGCAAATCAATGGAAAGAGGATGGAAATAATAGTCAAAACTTTAGAAATTATTCCATTTCTTCTTTCCTACCATGTTTCTTTACCAGACTTTCCAACCAGATTTCCCACTTTTGTTCATACTTGTTTACCTTGCCCAAGTGCTTGCCTCTCCTTCAAACACTGGAAATCCTTGAGGAAAAGATTTTGACTTATTTCATCCCATAATTTAAGAAAGAGTTGGCAGTTGATCACATTTGCAGGTAGCTCAATGTGAAAAACAGTAATAATTCAGATTAACAATGGACTTGTTCTTAGTACAAAGATTTAGTGGGATGAAGCCAGGAACTGAAATATAGCCTTGGAAAGGTATATTTCAAAAATATAACTCTCATTGGTAGAGGGGAACCACAGTTTTATTAAATGGCATAAGTAGAAGTTTCACATGCGTGAGAAAAGAAGTAGGTAGGACTAAAATTTCAGACAAAGTCATTTACTTTTAAACCATATGAACTTACAAATAGGTTATAGTGGATGATGGAAAGACATCACCTAAGTGTGATAAGAAACCGTGCTGTTAGCTGCTTATGTGTAAATAAATGATATCTGAATATTTAGATAACCAATATCCTAGGGCTGGTATGGTTGTGTAGCAGGATGATCCTCCAGCTACATTGCAGGGATGCCATATGGTTGTCCCTTTTGATCCAGCTCCCTGCTTAAGGTCTGGGAAAGCAGGAGAGCATAGCTCAAATCCTTGGGCCCCTGCATCCACTTGGAGACCAAGAAGAACCTCCTAGTTCAGGTTAGCTCAGCTCAGACCATTGTGACCATGTGGGGAGTGAACCAGTGGATGGGAGATTTCTCTCTGTCTCTCATTCTCTCTGCAAAATCTGCCTTCCTGCCCCTTCCTTTCTTTCCTTTCAGGGGCCCATCAGATAAACAGAGTTTATTAGACTATCCTACTCCTCTTTTCGAGTGCAGCATGTTATCCTCAGGAGTACACATGGTTTTCATTTTACTGTTTCCTGCATATCTCTCCCAGCCCTAATCACAGTTGTCTTCTCCATGGGCAAGTTCTCTCACTTTTGTACGTGTCCTTCCAAATTTTCATTTTCCCTTTACTAAAGTAATCGTTGACCTTTTCTATTTCTCCTCTATTAACAAAACACAACAACTGTTACCTTCAAAACATGTCAGACACCACCTCTTTCAGTCTTCACCTCTGCCGTATTAGTGTATATTATCTGTACTTCTTACCAAAACTCTTCTGACAGTCTTCTAGCCTATCTTACTCCTTAGTCTTTGTCTTCTTTCTCCAGAACAGCTCTAGTAACCCTTTCAACAGAACATTGCCCAAATAAAGCTTTCTGCAGTGACGGAAATTTTTTATGTTTATGCTGCAAGCTACATACAGCTGATGGTTACTTGAATATATGACTAGTGAGACTAAAGAATTCAAATTATTATTTTACTTGAAGTAATTTGAAATAAGTCATTTTTGTAGCTAACAGTGGCTAGCTATCTTGTTAAGCAGTCCGTTTTTATAAGGTATATTAGTTCTTATCACTACTCCAGTTCGAGCCCCCCACTGACTTCCTGTGTCCTTTAGAATAATGCACCTATCCTAAGCAGGCTCTGATAAAGCCCAGAAGGCCTCACATTTCTACATAATCTGATTGCTAGCTATCTCTGATCTTATCAGGATTGAAAAAAGGATGAAAAATATTGGTGGTATTTCTTTTTAATTAATGTTATTTGGTTACATAGTTGAGAGGAATGTATGCTCATGAGGGTCTCCAGTCAGGGTGGGAAAGGTGGAGACATGGCGGAAGATTGGTGGGACAAATGTCCCAGTTTTCTTTTTATTTTCCTGTGACTGCAGAAGGAAGGGCAGGGGCCACTCTTTGCTGTTAAACCACGTCATCACACAGGTGTAGGAGACCATCCTTTGAAGATACCTGATAGACTCCAGACCCTGATGTAGGGAAGAATGTTCCATGGGTGTTCCTTGAGTGGTTGCGATAGTTCTGAGAGGTCATCATCTTCTTTGCACCATAGTTGAGAAAATCTTTCCAAAGATTATTAGCTGACCAAGTCTACCCTAGTGCATTCAAGGCCCAGGAACATTTTGGAAAGCTTGGCCAAGAAAGTGGTCCAACTATTCTACTTTCCATCCTCTGACAAGGCACTTAATATCCTCTGCTGCATTAGATCAACTGGCTGTCATGTCTCCCATGTACATCTGGGCATTCTATATACGGCACAGCCATCACCAACCAACACCCAGGTTGGAGCACATATATTATGATTTTTCTATGGCCAGGGTTTGAGTCCAATAATCTAGCTGGCGAATCCCCAAAGAAACCTCACCTGGGGTGATGTCAGAGTTGACACTTCAGTGTGCCAGCCAGTGCAGGGTCAGATTTGGTCCAACCAATGCAAATACCAATGAATGCAGCTACCTAGTCTGTTCTGCTCTCACATCTCACACAAACTGACAGGTACTACGGCTTGTCATGGCACAGCCCACTATAGGCCCAGTTTTCATTCGCACAGCTGGTACTGTGGCCTAGTTGGGATAACACCCAATAATTCCCACCAGGCCCGACTCCTGCCCAGTTTTTGCATGTGCTAGCATGTGCTGCAGCTTAACCTAGTATACCCCACATCCCATCTGACTATTGTGCACACCCATGTGTGCTACAGCTTAACTCAGCCCAATCTGCCCCCTGACATGGCCTACACATATGCCAACAGGTTCTGTTGCCTTGACTGGCCTAGCACACTCCCAGCCCTGGTTTTCATGCTCACCAACAGGAGCTGCAGCCCAGCACATCAGAACCCGCAGTTTTCCTTCCAGGCTGATCTGTGTCACATCCCATCTGGCTCTCATAGACACCCATGGATGCAGCAAGTTAGTCCAGTTTCCCCCGCCTCCAGGCTTCATTTCAACTGGTGTGTGTAAGGGTACAACCTGGCCTGGCCTGGCCTGGCCTGCATTTCATTCTGGCTTTTGCTCATGTCAGTGTGCACTGAAGACTGGCTCAACCCAACCCACACCCTGACCCATCTCACACTTATGCCAGTGGGTGCTGTAACCCAGCCCAGCCAGACATGTCCCGCAGCCCCAACTTTTGTGTGTAACTGGTGGGCACTGGGCAGTGCTATTTAGCCCAGTGCAGGTGTCCTAAGTGAGCAGGTGCCATGGTCTGACCCAGACATGCTCTCTAGTTTTCCTCCTCTAAACCACTTTGTCTCAGCTCTCCCACCTACCTGAAAGTACAGTGAGTCCAGTCCATGGAAACCTCCAGAAGTCAAACATGCTCCAGTACGTTCCTAATACCCACTTCTCCAAGCAACCCACCTTTCCCACACATCTCCAAAGGGGGGGAAGAAAGAATAGACTAAAATAGGCAGCTAGGCTGGCACACTAGTATAATTTACACAAATATGTCATTAACCAGGCCCCGAATGCCTGCCACTGGCTATTTTTCTCCCACAAGTGTAACACTTGCCTAGTTATAAGGTTGTAGGTTTCTTGTATTAGAAAGAGGATAGTGTCATTTCTTACAAAAGCATAAGCATTTGTTGACAATGTTTTTTATTCACCATCTCTGGACATGAACCCCTTCCAGGAACCTGAATACCTTCCGTAAGCATAGCATTATGCTAAATTCCAGGTTTACTTATAGTGAAAAATGCATTTGTGATTTTTTTTAAAGATTTATTTATTTCTATTACAAAGTCATACACATAGATAGAATGAAAGACAGGCAGGAAGGTCTTCCATCCATTGATTCACTCCCCAGCTGGCTGCAACGGCTGGAGCTGCACCAATCCAAAGCCTCAAGCTGCTTCTGGGTCTCCCATGTGCAGAGACCCAAGGCTTTGGGCCATCCTTGACTTCTTTCCCAGGCCACAAACAGGGAGATGGATGGGAAGCAGGGCTGCTGGGATTAGAACCAGCACCCATATGGGATCTCAATGTGTGCAAGGCAAGGACTTTAGCCACTAGGCTAGTGCACCGGACCCTTCCCCCATTATTTTAATTATTTCTCTTGGTATGTTTGGAATACATTATAAGAAACATACGGTTTTATTGACAAGTAGGTCAATAAAGCTATTTCTACCTTTGGAAAAAATGTAACTACTTGGTCTGTTATTTTTCATGCTGATAAAAATCAAGTCTCTTTACCCTATCTAGTTCTTTCATGTAAGAAAAACACATTTGGAGATCAGTTCTTCTAGGTATTCTGGCCCCTGAAAAAATGATCACCATATGCCCTGTCCTCCCCCACAATCTGACTTATTTCTGAAAGGACTTCATAAGAAGTCATCCTTCTTGCATTTCTGGGAGGTAGTAGACTAGTTCTCTTGCCTTTTACCTTGTCCCATCTGTCCATCCTATCGTGCCACTGAAGAATTACTGTATTATGTTGACCCTAGAAGGACTAATAATAATTAACATTATTGAGAGCTAATTTTATGTCGAATGGTGGGTTTTTTTGTTTTTGTTTGTAGTTTGGTTTTGACAGGCAAAGCTATACAGAGACATCTTCTGTTAATTATTATTATTTATTATTAATTAATCATTTCATTTGATTTTCTATCAAAAATTCTATTATGTTAGTAATATCCTCCATTCTATCCTTCCTAGAAGGTTTCTTTGAAAAATAAGCTTTGAATATAATGGGAATTCCTTGACAGTATTTTTTTCTTGTGCCAACTTTAGAGTGCTTCTTTATGTTGTATTTGGAAAGTCTGAACCTAATGTGTTGTGATGAGGTTCATTTCTAATCATGTTTATTTGAACTCCCATCGACTTCCTTTATTGGAATATCCACATCTTTCTCCAAATTGAGGGGGCTTCCTGATATTGTTTTCAACACCACTCTGTTTTTTTATTCCTTTAGTCTCTCCCAAACCTTAGATATTGGTTTGTTTGATGGTATCCCCAAAGATCTCAAAACTGTATCTTTTATTTGATTTATTGAATTTACTGATTTAATTTATTTCTCGTGTGTTTTTTCCTTTGCTTGTCTTCTCACTCATTTCATGTATTGGTTTTTCTAATTTTGTGTACAATTTGTTCCATTTCTTTGAGTAACATCACAATCACAAGAATTCTTTCTCAGTAATTTTTTTTAAAGATTCATTTTATTTTTATTGCAAAGTCAGATATACAGAGAGGAAGATCTTCTGTCCATTGATCCACTCCCCAGATGACCACAACAGCTAGAGCTGAGGAGCACAGAGCCTCTTCTGGGTCTCCCACACAGGTGCAGGGTCCCAAGGCTTTGGGCCGTCCTCAACTGCTTTCCCAGGCCACAAGTGGGGCCACCGGGAGTAGAACTGGCGCCCATATGGGATTGTGGCACGTTCAAAGCGAGAACTTTAGCCACTAGGGCCCCTCAGTAATTTTATAAATATCCTGTTCTTCCTGGTCTGATACTAAAGCACACTGTCTCCCTTTTGGTGTATGTTATACAGCCCTGATTATCCACATTTTATGATTTATATACTGATTTTTTTGCATCTGGAAGATCAGTTGTTAGTATTTCCTTTAAAGAATGAAATTTTTTATTTTTTTTAAGATTTATTTGTTTCTATTTGAAAGATGGACTTACAGAGAGGTGAGACAGAAAGATCTTCTATCCACTGGCTCCAAATGAACGGAAAGTTGGAACTGAGCCAATCTAAAGCCAGTAGCCAGGAACTTCGTTTGTATTTCCCTTGCAGGTGCATAGTCCCAAGGCTTTGGGCCATCCTCCACTGCTTTTTCAGGCTATAAGCAGGAAGCTGAATGACAAGTGGAGCAGCTGGGAAATGAACAGGCACCCATTCAGGATCCCAGCACTTGCAAGGCAAGGATTAGCCAATTGAGCCATTGCAGCGGGCCTAGAGAGTGTCTTTCATGGAATGAAGACTTTTTCCAGAGGCGCCTTTGAGTATTGGTTCGGTAGACTAGTTCTGGTTGGATTCTGTAGTCTCTATAGTCTCCCCATACCTTTCTTTTTTTAATTTGTTATCATGGACAGTAATAGTAATGGTAATCTGGAGTGCTCCTGTGTCCCAGTACAGTTGTTGAGATCCCTGTCACATCATTAGCCATCTTCCAAGGGAGGGTCTGGAGTCAGGAGCTTCTCAGGTCTTGGGAGCAGGCCCTGTTGGATTTGTAAATCAGTATGCTAAATGAAATAAATCAAAAGCAGAATTACAAATATCACCTATTTTCCTTTTTTGCAGAATTTAATATGTGAAAAATGTGAATGCCGTATTATTTGATATATACATATTGTCATCACTGAATACATAACAATTCTGCCTTCTTTACTCATTTTGTGATATTTGTCTTTAATCTCACATTATATGATATGAATATATGCACCCCCTTCTTTCAGGAAAAATAGTATGTATATGTATGTAATATTTAGATATGAAGCAAATATGATAAGGTGTTTTTAAAAATAAGCCTACTTATATATTACAGGAAATGTCAAAAGTAAGGTAAAGGTTAATGCTGTGGGAAAGACAGAGAATCATTGTTGGAGTGGCATTGTATAGAATGAGATCTGAGCCCTAATGAAGTTATTGGACTAATGTAGGACTTCAGATAATTTCCAGAGACAGCATGGGAAAGTCAGAGCATATATGTGAGTACAAATTTTGATAGGTTTTTTTTTGGTGCCTTTGGGCTACCGTAACAAAAATATCTCAAATTGGATGTCTTTAAACAACAGAAACCTTTTTTCTTACCATGTCAAAGGCTGCAAAGTCCAGAGTCAAGGCACCCACATGGTCAGATATTAGCAAAGGCATGCTTCCTTCATAGACAAATGTCTTCTCACTGAAACTACACATGACGGAAGGAACACACCGCTCACTTGGCTCATTTTTGTAAAGGTGTTAATGCCATTCACCCCTGGATAAATGAAACAACAATGAGAGCAATAGGAGACATGTTTGCTTCAATCACTTACAAAAATCGGGGATGCGGAACTGAATTATTTTTCATGTTCTTAACCACCGCTGTAGTACTCCTCTCAAACAATAGATTGCTTAGCCCATGTAGTGTTTTCCCAACAGTGGCCTGTAGACCTCTGCTGATCGCTGGTCTTCATGTCCTTACTACCTTCGTAGAGGTACCAGTTCTCTTAGCTGAACTTCCTTGTTGATGAGAATCAAACTTGATGTTATTAGGTGAAAAGCATCAGAGAAGAAATTTCACTAAGTGACGGCCTTCAGGTAATTGTAATTTTTAACTTGAAAATTACTTGTGAATACGCCTCACAACATCTATAGTCACATGCAAATTATATGCTAATTTAGATTGAGCTCAAGAAACTATTTGGTACAAGTGGCTCAGGCATTTGATATTGTGGCTATTGCTTCACAAGTGTAGCACACTATTTGTCATACATTAATATCTGATATATGCATGTAAGTAAAGTTTTGATGATACAAATGACATTTTCTCACTGATTTACATAATAGTTAATCATAATTGAGAATAATAATGTTCCAAGTGATTAGACCAAGTAGTTAAAATAATGTTTAAATATATCAAAATTTCTTTTTAAAAAAAATGAAACTGGCATTGGATTGTTTTAATGAGAAAAACTATTCTTGTACCATATAATTTTTACAGAGAGAAAAACAGAGACAATAAGAGATCTTCCATCTGCTGGTTCATTCCCCAGATGTCCACCAAGGCAAGAGATAAGCCGATCCAGTGCTAGAAACTTAGAACTTCTGCATCTTCCACATGGGTGGAGGGTCCCAAAGACTTGCACCATCATCTGCCCTTTTTTTTTTAGATTTATTTAGTTCATATATATATATATATATATATATTTATATATATTTATATATATTTATATATTTATTTAGTGTATATATATATTTAGTGTATATATTTAGTGTATATATTTATTTAGTGTATATATATATATATATATTCATTCACATTGGCTCAGCTCTAGCCATTGCAGCCACTTGGGAAGTCACTCAGTTGACGGAAGATCTTCCTCTCTGTCTCTCCCCCTCTCTGTATATCTGGCTTTTCAATAAAATAAAAAATAAATCTGTTTTTAAAAAGTAAAGAAAATCAACTCAGTGGATTATGGATCCATATTTTGGCTTGATACCATCAAATTACTAGAGGAAAGCATTCAGGAAATTAATTCTGTAAGACATGTCGAAAAAAATCCCAGAAGCACAGGCAACAAAAGTAAACATTGACAGATGGGACATCATGCTAAGAAGCTTCTGCACAGCAAAGGTGGTACACAACAAAGTGAAGAGGCAACTGACAGAATGGGAAAAAATGTTTTCAAGTGATTTATGAAGTTTAGGATTAATATTAGAATCTATAAGGAGTTCAAGGATACTCAATAATGAAAAAAATGATCTAGTGAAGAAGTGGGCAAAGGACAGGAACAATCAATTTTCAAAGGCAGAAATATAAATGGCCAACAGACACTTAGGAAAAAAAAGTTCAGGATTGCTAATCATTAGAGAAATGCAAATAAAAAACCTCAAGCAGGTTCTACCTCACCCCAGTTAGAATACTGTCATCCAAAAACAAAACAAAACAAAGTAGCAATGCTGAAAGTGATGTGGAGAAATGGGTGAGGATGTAAGCCAGTAGAACCATTATTGGAGACTTCATGGAGATTTCTCAGCTCTGAAAACAAATCTATCATATGACCCAGCCATCCAGCTCCTGAGGATTTAGCCAGACAAAAGGAAGTCAGCATATCAAAAAGTTGTCTGTGCCGCATGTTTATAACAACTCAACTCACAGTGGCTAAGATGTGGATTCAACCCAGATGCCCATCAGCTGGGGACTGGACAAAGAACACATAGTATATATACATGAAATATTACTCAGATGTTAAAAAAAATGAGTTTCTGTGTTGCAGCTGGAAACCATTCCCAAAAAGACAAATATCAATGTTTTTTCTGATATGTAGTAGTTAATATGGAACACACACAAAAAAATAGGAATTAGACAAGCATCTTCTGATTTGATTTTTGTTAGTAGCTCTTGTTTATACTCCTGTAAGATTATAGCGTTGCTGCATTATGTTGAATAATATGGTTAGTGGTTCATTTAATCTAAAATTATAGAGTGGATTGAAGTTGTGTTTTAGTTTAAATTTTAAAAAAAAAGGGGTGATAAAATATATCTTAGAATTAAAAAAGACAAGAAGGGAAATTGAGGGTATCTTAGAATTGTACTTAAAAAATACTCGAACTCTGTTCTTTTTATATTAATAAAAATTTAAATAATAATGATCTATATATATGACTGGCATATTAAGCTTCACTGGCTATATTCTACATCTGCTCTGCCTTTAACCTGCAGTGATATTTCACAAATGGTTGCCTGGAAATTCATCTCATAATTTGGGACCTTAGGATGAAATAATATTAACAGACAACATTATCCTTACAGGATATTATTTCTAGATACATTTCTTCACTCCTACAGGTGTAAAACTGTGTTCATGTTACCTTTATTTTCACTGAAAATGAGGGAATAAGTACATGGGAAATAACCAGCCAACCAAACCCTTCATTGTTTGGAGCCACATTTGTTTTTGATCAGCTTTCTTTGAGACTTTTTTTTTTAACCTGTGTATGTACTTTCATTAGACTCACAGTAAAGAACTGCTTTTGTACTTTTAATATCAGCCAAAGCTTTTTTCAGCACAAGGCACTTTAATGCCTACAGAACAGCTAGATTCCACAATACTGAGATGACATTTAATGTCCATGCATGAAACAGAGAAAGTCCGTTATCCATTCTACCCCATACACTCAGTCAATGTAAAACATATTGTCTTCAGATTTATTATGTCCTCTTTTAGATACTTCATACCACTTATAAAATATCTTAAAATGCTAATGTTAGTGTTAACATGTGGGAAATAATT
Source organism: Ochotona princeps (assembly GCF_030435755.1). NCBI lineage: Eukaryota > Metazoa > Chordata > Mammalia > Lagomorpha > Ochotonidae > Ochotona > Ochotona princeps. The sequence goes on along the minus strand of NC_080835.1, from coordinate 28,300,611 downwards.
CAGGTTACTTAAAATTCTTGTATTTAATTTATTGCCTTTAAAAAACTGAACTAGATAGTAAATTTAGTACAAGTTGTACTCATCTTCATGTGTCTGAAAAGATGGAGTTTTTAATTACTATGATTTTAGTAATTCTAAGAAAGTTTAAACTTTGATGGAAAATGAGCTCACGTAATCAGGACATTGATTCAGGTGCACTTGGTGCAACAGTTCATTAACTATGTGCTAATTATGTATGATTACTCCTGAAAAGCTAGAGTGGCTTCATCTCTTACGTTGCTTCATTAAACCATTAATTTTCTTGGAGGTAACTAATGCTGACATAATTCAGTTATCTTGGTCACCACAGATTTTTGTCATTCCATAATGTCAAGAACATGAAATAAGTTAATACAAGGCATTATAACTTATTCCCTGTATGTATTGACTTCATCCTTTAGGATTATTTAATACTATTTTCTTATTTTATTTTGCATTTAAATAAATGTATTCATTGTAATTATTAATGTTTTAGTGTCAATTCAGTATGTCCTGTATAATAATCTCATTTATATATTTGAACTGCTTCTTACTGACAGTTCTTTGGCCCCTGGCTACTTGAAGCTGCTTCAGTTTATCCGGAATGTCATTTATGAGGAAGGATTTGATGGATCCAATCCTCAGGTATGGAGCACCCTCATAGCCCTGTATTAGCATGTGTATGTAACATTGTTTTGAAGCTCTCTGGGGGTAGACGCAGAAGCTCTCAGGATGATCAACAGTAAGCAAGCCATTTGCAAGCACAGATGACTTAAAGAAGCAGAGGCAGGCTTCATTAGCTTGACTGTTCCTTTGTCTTTGGAGTTTCAGGTTAGTTTTCTGTATATGCACATCACATGTTACACATGCATTGTCAACATTAGTTATTTTTAAGTTACTATTTTTAACATTACTTTTAAATCTAAGATGCCACTTTTTTTCTGAATTTTTCATGTTTGTGTCACTCAGGTTTAAATTTGAATTACCTACATGTAAGAATTGTCTTAAGATTGTATTATGCTGAATTGTCTCATCAAATAAAAAATGCATTTTTTGTTTGCCAACTAAAAATATTTTGTAGCTTAGCTATTCCTGTGTAACTGATTTTTAAAACTTCTTCCAAATTTCCATTAATAAAGATGTTCCCATTAGTTGTGCTTAAAAATGAGGAAGTTTTGTTTCTAGATATCACACCTTTCAAAATTCTCAACAATTGATTGCTTTTTCCACTAAGATATTTATATTGCATTATATTATCTTGGCAAAAAATATGTCCAGAGTACCACGCTTTCTAATTTAAGAAGAAACAAAAATTAGAGATTTTATTTTTTTTTCATTATCACCTACATTTGCTTTTAATTCACAATTTAAAAAATATTCTAAACTTTACTGCTATATTTAGGAATTTATCCATGATCAAATAAATAACTAAAACCTGTTTTGTTGTTAAACACCAAGTTCAAAATATATTTATGTGCATGATTAGAGCACACACACATTCACTACTGGATGAATGTTCATGTATATCAGGGGTTTTTTTAATCACCTACAACATTTAATGCAATCTCAGCTGGCTTCTTGTTGCTGTGTGTTTGGTCATAGCTGGGATTTATGGGTACCAAGTCTTCCCTTCTGTGTCAGTGCCTGTCTGGAGAGGTAAATTGGTCCCTGACAGACACTCTCCCCACTAGCCATAGTAACTATGGAAACAGGCATGTCATAACAACTCCTACATTACAGTGTTCAGAGCGGCTGCTGTGCAGGATGACACATCTGTGAGCAGTACGTCTTATAGAAGGCAGGAAAGTCAAAGCGGGGCAAAAGAAATGGAAATGCATAAGCATACACACCTTAGGAATCTTAAATAAGTAAGCTAGTGGTGGAATGGAATGCAATGTTTGTCATTTTAAAAAAAAGAACCCCTTTTTTTATAAAAACAGCTTAGTCCTCAGAAACAGGTCATATAACTGTTGAGCTTTATACAGATTTAAGAGGGGTAAGGTAGACACATAGATGATAAATAAGAGTTTGCTAAAGTTTTATTTAAAACATTCTAACAGGTTATTAACAATATTCCTGATCTTATTAGAAATAAAGTATGGTAAATGGCTTTCCATATCTGTAACTTATAGGTTGTGCTGTTAACTTAATTATTTAACCTATACATCTTGTTCAGTAATTTTAGATGAATTATGGAAGCCATAAAAATGCATCTGCCAGGTGTTTCTTAAAAAAAAAAAAGGTCTCCTGAGTCATCATAAGATTCTGACAATGAAATAAATCCTGGTTCCTAAAAAGAAAGCTCTATCCTATTTTCTCTTGTACATCCTTCAAATGTGTTCACTGAAGACAGCAGAGACCTCCAGACTCTTGGCCATAGAATACGATCTACCTTTTATGTCACCAGGGCAGTATGTAACGGTAGTGAGTAGTAAATAATAGGTCATCTGTAAAGATATTTGGGTAGAGAAAATTGCAGATTGTTTTCATAATTGTAATTGTTTTTAAGTTGGCATTTTAAAATATATTAGTATAATATAGTCAAAAGTAATCTGATCACTGAATTAGAATATGTTAAATTTTCTCAATTAATGTATATTATAAAAATATTTACTTATTTTACTTTATTCTTTTTATAGTAACATGAGAGGTAATGCAAACTGATAAGATTCATTGTAGTTCATAGAAAAAATTCTAAGAATATAATAATCCCTTCTTTTTCCCCTCCCTTTCCTTCCTTTGTATAATTTCTTTCTTCTTTAACTTTTCTCTTACTTTTCAAATAACATTTTAAATTTACATTATAGTCAAAGGCTTTTAATTTTTATTGTATCACACAGCATGCTCTTAATCATATGGCCTGATGAAGGCTTATCTGTCACAAATGACCCGAGATTTATAATGTAAGCTTTTTCCGATTGTCATCATATTTTTAAAATATAAATATATGCCTTAAGTTGAAGCATTTTGTTCAAGTACATTTCTAATGTGCCATTCACTTACCTCATTTAGATGTTGTACATTCATAGGTTAGATATGTTAGTGCAGCAAATTAAACCTGCGCTTGGATGCCAACATCCCATATTGGAGTACTTGGGGTCAAGCCTCACCTGATCTGACCCAACTTTATGCTAATATACCTGCAGGCAGCGGGAGCTGGCTCAAGTATTTGGATCCTACCAAACGTGGGAGTTCTGATTGAACTGCACCCAGACCCAGCCTTTACCACTGCAAGCATTTGGAGGGTGAACCAGAGGACCAATTTCCACCATCTCTGTCATTCTGCCTTTCAAATGAAAAAGTAGATGTTTAAAAGTGCATTTTGCATTTACCTCTGTGTTAGTGTTCCCTTCTGTCTCTAGGCGTATGCCAGCATATCTGTCATTTCACTAACTCTGAGTTTCTCATTTCCGTGCCTACCAGTATTTTAATTGTAAACCGATAGCAGAAGCTTTTTTGGTAAGCAGTAGTAAAATGATTAAGGCAGAGACATAAAGTCAGGACTATAGAACTAAGATGATATAGGGCTTCAGGAAAGATACATAGTCAGTTATCCCTTGATATTGGGGGATTGATCCCAAGACCCCTCTGGGTCTCATGGGTAGCAGGGTCTGAAGATGGTCAAGTTTCTTCCACACAACAGTAAAGTACTGGGGTGAGTAAAAGCACAGCAGTTAAGAGACAACTTGGGATGCTTACACTCCTGCTGGGGTGCCTAGAAGTGAATTAGAATTCACTTCTAATTCCAACTTCCTGTTCATGTGAAAACTAAAAGGCAGTAGATGGATGCAAAAGATCCACATGGGTCTCTGTTGTTCATGGGAGGAGATCTGGGTTGAATTCTAGACTCCTTGCTGGAGAGTGAACCAGCAGAAGATATTTTTCTGTTTCCATCCTTCTTTGTCTCTTTCCCTTTCAAATTAGAAAGAAAATTAATGATAAATTCTTTGCATATAACGTATTCATATCATCTGCATGATTTAAGCTATCTCTACCTAAAATAGGTAATACATTAAATAAAGTCATTATGCTTTATATAGTTTAGGAAATACTGCCAAGAAAACTGATTTGTAAATGTTTAGTACAAATATAATTCTTAAATATTTTGTTCAGCACCTGATTGAATTCATAGCACCAACAAAGAATAGAACCGACTGTACATTACTTAGGCCACAGGTTTTTTGACACTAAAAACATAAAACAGAGTATTGCTTTACAAATTATAAAATTCTCTGGATATATGAAGGGATGCAGTGAGCAGGAGAGTAGGTAAACAGTGAGATCACCCAAAAAGAAATGTAAACTAAGCACAATTTGAAAACCTGAAACATGATGATACAATCAAAGTAGTTCATCCTGTTTTCTTTTTTTATTGTATTAAAAGTACTGCTAGATGGCTTCTTGTTATATTCTACGTTATGGTTCTTGGTGATGCATAAAAATTATTTTATTTCTTCATTGATGAAATGAAGTAGAATGATATGCCCGGGCATCCGTACAAACCATAAATGTTTCTGGCAAATTAGTATAAAGTATCTATAACAAATGATAAGTTATTCATCTCCTTATTACTAATACAAGCTTAATAATTTCACTAGGCTTTTTGTTCTGTTATATTTTCTTGTAAATATTTTAGTGTTTTATCCATTTTTCCTACTTCCCTTTGTCAATAAATTCTGCTTTAAAAAGGAATATACAAATTCAAATTTCAACTGTAATATCAGGGAAATAGATAATATGAAGATTATGTTGAATGGCACCAGCTTATTTCACTGGTAATACTTCATGGCAATAGCAAATGATACATTTTAGGATCTTGTTTCTTCAGAAATCAGATCTCACATATCACATATTTTTTATCATGACTTTAAAGGAGAATTATTTTTTGCATTGAACCTCTAATAATGATTATCTAATTATTGGCATGAACCAGATTTTATTAACAACTCCTTTTTGTCCAGAAATTTTGATTGCTAATGAATGCATTTACAGAACATTTGTCCATTTATAATAACCCAAGCAGTAAAATGTATCATAAATGTTTGTGTTTGTAAATATTCTTGACAGTCATCCAAGGACTGTTCAGTGTTTTAAAATATTCTTTTCCCAAGAAATATGGGTCACTATTATGATGTTGATGTCAGAAAGCTCAAGTTATAAATGTCCTCCAATTAAATTTTATAAAAAGTGTTGAATTTAAATTAAAAACTAAAGGTAAGTGTAAGTATATGACCAAAGGTATGTCTTAAGAACATCTTTGACACAATACATCAGGCACTAGATAGAACAGTAAATAATAAGTACTGAGCAATGTGTAGCTTATTAAAACATGGAATTCTCTAATACCAACAATGAGTTTCCAACATTATATTTATATCTTTTCTATTATTATTTGCGTTTGTTGTGTTTTATTTGGCTACCTCAGTCATAATTCTTAGTCACTATTAAATTAGGCCCAATTTTTGTTTTATTTCTTTTTTAAAAAAAGATTTATTTATTTTTATTGAAAAGTCAGATTTACAGAGAGAAGGAAAGACAGAGAGAAAAATCTTTCATTTACTAATTCACTCTCCAGGTGGCCACAATGGCCAGAGCTGAGCCAGGAGCCTGGTGCTTTCTCCAGGTCTCCCACGCAGGTACAGGGTCCCAAGGCTTCGGGGTCATCCTCTGCTGCTTTCCCAGGCCACAAATAGGAAGTTGGATGGGATGTGTAACAGCCAGGGTGCAAACTGGCATGCCTATGGGAGGCCGGTGTTTGTGAGGCGATGATTTAGCCATAGAGCTGTCGTGCTGGGCCCTATTTTATTTCTTATTTTATTGAAGAGGCAGAGAAACAGGCAGAACAAGCTTCGCAAATTCCTGCAGTGACAGGCTGAGCCAGACCAAAATCTAGAACTAGCAACCTAATCCAGATCCTCTGTCTGGTTGACTAGAACCCAGTTACTTGAGCTCCCAGGGTATGCATTAGCAAGAAGCTAGAGTCAGGACCCAGAGCCAAAAATCCAATCCAGTAATCCCACTGTGGGACACAGCTTTCTTCACTGCTGCCCCAAACACAGTTTTAAATCTCAAGCCTTGTGGGTAGCACCAAGGCAGTGCAGGCTAAGCCTCCACTCATGGCACCAGCATGGCCTGAGTACTGGTTCATGTCCTGGGTGCTCCACTTTCAGTTCAGCTCCCTGCTTATAAAGCAGCGGAAGATGGTCCAAGTCCTTGGGCCACTGCACCTACTTAGGAGACTTGGAAGAAGTTCCTGGCTCCTGGCTCCTGACTTCAGATTGGCCCAGCTCCTGCCATTGTGGCCATTTAGGTAGTAAACCACTGGAAAGAATGTCTCTCTAACTCCTTCTCTTTGTAATTCTGCTTTTCAAATAAAAATAAAATAACAAAAGAAATTTTTAAAAAAACCTCAAGCTTGGTAAAAGTGTTCAGATTTTACAAAAATGCAGTCATTCTGTTATTTTTATACTCTTGTAAACTAAAATATCTTCTTTATATTACCATTTCATTTATAGTACTTAATTTTCTATCTTATTATTTTCTTTATATTAATAATAAAAGTAAGAATTGGCAGATTCAAGAGAGATGTCTTACGAATAACAACACCTTTTTTTGTTTACTCGCCTCCCACTTTCCTTTACATAAACAGAAGAATATCTTACGAATAGGACTTGAGAGTGTTGGCTCGCCTTTGTGGGGAGATGATATTTGCTGCACAGAAAACTGTGACAGCAGTCGCAGTCTTACCAAGTTCCTCTACCTGCTCCGTGGCCTGCTGCGAACCTCTCTCTCAGCCTGTGTCATCACAATGCCAACACATCTTATCCAGGTAAGGATTTTGGAAAATTGAATTAATTTAAATTTTAAAATTTAATTATACTTTAACATTTTGAATTTAAATTAATTTAATTTTAACTAGAGGTGAAGCAATATGTTATGATTCTGATTTTTGTTTCCTTGATAACTAATGGTGTTGACCAGCTTTTCAGGTGGTTCTTGGCCATTTACCTTTCTTCTTATGTCTAAGTTGCTTGTTCATTGTTTACTGAGTGACCTCCTGAGGATCAGGTTGAAAGATTCTTTATCCATTTTAGTTATGATTTTCAGCAATTTTCTTATAGTTCACAATTCAGTTTTTACTTTCCTATGTCTGTTTGCGAGCTGAACTTTTTTATCTTGATGGTTGGTAGTTTTTCTTCCTCTCTTTCCACTCTTGGCAATCTTCTCCTCTTCAAGGTCCTTTTCCCAAGTTTTCTTCTGAACATTCTATCATTCTGTCTTCTGTTAGTGGATCAGTATATTCTCATTTGGTTTCTTTAGGTAATCTTCTAGTTATGTGCTAATGTATTTCACATTCATTCATTCTCTGTTAGTAATGCTGTTTATTGAAATGTTTATTGTTTGACTGAAATATATGATTTCATGTAATTTTATTTATTTAATACACGCAGTTTCCCATGAAGTCAGGGCCAAATATTTAGGCTTTTCTTTCTGTGGCTTTATGATTGCAGTATTTATTAAATGTGGCAAAACTTTTTTGGCATAGAATCTGGGTTTTTTCTAGATGTTAAATAAATGTTAATTAGAGGTATATTGACTCTTACTAAGAAGATTATTTCTAATGACAAATTGTTGAAACTACTTAAAATTTCTGTTCTAACGCATACAGACCCTTCAAGGTAATTAAAGACTTATTAAAATGTCATTTAGTTCCACTAGTTATATTGTACAGTGTATTTCAATACTCACACGTAAAAGTTTAACATAACAAGTAAATTTTGACTCCTTGGCCAGTAGAATTTACTTATAGCAATGAGAGGATAACTCAGTTTTCACTTAAATTTTATGCAAATTGTGCCTAAAATTAATTTGCTAGTTTTATGAAGTTGAAGTTGTATGATTATCATAAAGAAACCCTTTCTCTAATCATTTCAGACATTACACAGATACTGAGATTGTATTTATTGTTATATTATGGTGTTAATGTGAAGTTCATACTTTAATAATACTTTACTTAGCCTTAATAAGCTTCTTGATTTTGATAATAGATGAGCTTGAGACAAATAAACGAGATACTGCCATTACTCCAAGCATTTATGAGGTGCAGACTACAGGCCAAAAATTTTCCAATCCTTATATGCTTGAATCTTTACCACAGCTTTAGGAAATAGCTGGTTTTTACCTCTGTCCTCAAAAGGTCACCCAGTAAATAAAGGACAGGCTCAGTGTTTTTCCCAAGTTCAGAACTCCATCTTCAACTGTTAGGTTTTATAGCTTCTCAGAGAACCACAAAGACGACTGTGTCAATTGCAAATGTTAGGTAAGTTAAGTGATTCTCCAGTGTCGAATATCTTTTATACATTTGAAAGCTGATGATCAGTTGCAGATCTGTTTCAGTCTAAAATTTAGAATTTTCCCATCTTACTTTGCTACATTCTTATGTGTGTTGAATTGTTAACATACTTTGATGACACTACCTTTTCATAGAAAAATAATAATACACGTTAATATGGTTGTTTTCATCATTTTTTAAAAAGATTTATTTATTTACTTAAAAGGCGTAGTTTCAGAGGGAGGAGACAGAGAAAGATCTCCCATCTACTGGTTCGTTTCCCAAATAGCCACTGTGCTCAGAACTGGGCCAGTCTGAAGACGGAAGCCAGAAATTTCTGGTCTCCCACATGGGTGCAGTGGCCCAAATGCGTTTGCTGCTTTCCTAGACTTATTAGCAGGGAGCTGGATTGGAAGAGAAGCAGCCAGCACTTGACCCAGTACAGGCAGCAGCTTTATGTGCTGTGCCACAACGAGCGCCCATATTCAGCATTTCTTAGAGGCGAAGTTAACACTGTGAAATTTTTGACAGTTTAAAACATGCAAGCTATTAAGCAACAAGTTGCAAACAAATGAGGATGAAAGAAAATAATGTTTTCCTTTTTATAGTTCTAAATTTAAAAACTACAGTTATGAAATGATATATGTACGTGACGATTTTTCAAATTTATCCCAAAGGAATCTCTACAAAAGAAAAAGTGAACAAAAAAAGGAAGGAGAAAACAAACCTTTTAAACCGACATTTTGTCAGGGATTGTCTTTGTTATCTGGAGAAAAGCTGCCAACCCCAGTGTGGGTGGCTGTGACTGGGATTCCTGCAGCTCCTGTTTGAGGGACCAGCAGTGATACTACTGGGTGTTGTCAGGACAGCCCGTCTACACCCCTCATTGACTGCTGACTAAGTGAGGAGGTGAACTGAATGTCTGAACATGACAAATATCTTTCTTAATTTTTATCTTTCCTGATACAATTCCATAGGCACAGGGATTTCCTCTTCCACCCTCTCCATGTCCCCTTTCTCCTACTATTTTCCTCTGTAGTATTACAATAGTATTACCCTTCAGCAACAGTCATAGTCCATCGTCCTAATATTTAAGTGTATCATGACGTTGTAAGTATAGACAATGGTAGGAAGTCCCACATCCTGTTGTCAAGATGTTCTTAACAGTTGCATTGAGGATCCATCTTTTGATCTGGAGTAGAGATGCATACTGCACTGTATCTTCACTTCCTGGTATGGTAGTCTCCCTGATACAGTTCCTCTAAATGGATATATTTATCTATATAGATGTATGTTATCTATATTGATATATATTTATCTATGTTGAGCTTGTATTTTTCATGAATGTATCCTTAACAGGGAATATTTTAATATATATTTTAAAATATATATTTTACAGATATACTTATGGCCTGTGTAAGTGAAGAAATACAGTTTCAATGTGTGGTCTTTAATGTGTCAGTAAAGGAGAGACTGCTGTGAAATGAAAGATAGCAGGGACAGACTTTGGTAATGACTGTGAAGTTACAGAGTGTGACCAAAAAATTAAGACATGCCTCCTCAAAACAGATAATGTCCTCTCTGAAAACGTGTAAAACCTTCCAAGGTTTTCCCAGTTTTCATACTGTCTTGCCTAATCAACTTTCCAAAGTTTTCATAGTAGCCTTCTGGCCCTACTATCAACAGAAAACAAATGAACCGTTCCCTTGCTCTGTAAACATGTTATCTTGCTATTTATATATTTTTGTCAAGATGCATAAGAGGAAATATAAAATTTAAGACTCTTCTTAAAAGCTGTCATAATATAAATAAGGACAAATTCTCTTTTGGCTAAGGAAAGATAACAAAAATTAGAAACAGTATACTTTGATGTTAAATACGTATGAATACACAGACCCAGGGAACTATACATTTATTTAATAAAAACTTAAGTGACAATTGCTCTGGGCTACTTCTAGTCCTAAACTATTTACAAATATTAACTCACTTAATACTCATAATAGCCCTAAGTTGTTGGTAATATCTTTAACCAAGATCACACAACTGTTGAATGGGAGAATTTAGAGTTAACCCATCCCTTTCCAGTTACCATTCTCTTAACCACAGCACTAAGCTGCGTTTGCACTAGAAATACTAAAATAGAGTTAAAATTAAGAAACACTGTGGACCCAGCACAATGGCTCAGAGGCTAAATCTTTGTCTTGTATGCACCAAGATCCCATATGGTTGCTGGTTCTGGTTCGTGTCACAGCTACTCCACTTCCCATTCAGCTCCCTGCTTGTGGCCTGGGAAAGCAGTAGAGAATGGCCTAAAAGCCCTGGGACACTGTGTGAAAGACTCAGAAGAAGCTCTTGGTTCCTGGTTTTGGATCAACTCAGCTCTGGGCATTGCATCCAACTGGGGTGACCCAAAACCTTGGGACCCTGCACCCATGTGTGAGAAACCCAGATAGGGGTTCCCAGGCTTTGGATGGGCCTAGCTCCAGCTATTGCAGCCATTTGAGGAGTGAACGAGTGTAACCTGCCTTTCCAATAAAAATAAATACATCTTTTGGAAAAAAAAAACCACAAACAAGGTTCTTATCCCCATTGAGCTTTTCAACAGTGTAAAAGATAAGCTGGAACAGAAAAGCGCTATATGTAGATATGTGGGTCATATGATGGTTTCTGACAGAAAATGGAAATGTAGTTTAATATCCCTGGGAGATTTGTTATACTGACATCCATTATAGAATAGTGACATTTTTTGAACATGCAATTTTTAAAAATTACACTAGGCTTAAATATGTAAAATATCTTTGTCAAATGGTAAACCAACCAATTGGTATTCTTATTTGAGTTATTAGCATTCTGTCAGACTTGTACAGTAATGATTAGTTACCCTTTATTGTACTTTTGGCATGCTTCCCATGTTTAATTTCATTGTTGTGAAGGAACACATACTTAAGAAAATTGCAAAGTCGGGGAAAAGTTAAAATAGGGAAAATAATGTCATGGATTCAAAACTTATTTTAACTGACTGTTGTGATAAGACTTTGCAAGTAAAATGAACAAGAGTTATTTTTACATTTACATTTAAAATATTTGTTCAATCTTTAAATTTTCAACCAAAAGTACTTCTTTCCTTTGGATTAAACAATATTTCCGTAAGAGCATAGGAAAAAATAGCAAGCATGTTTTAAAACAAATTTACAGAAGCAAATTGAAGATATTGGTTAAGAATATGCTAGACTTGTTCAATAAATATAATATTAATGTCTTTAAAAATACGTATGTAGTCTTTGACAATTTTCCCTGTGAAGTAGTATATTACTCATATTACCTCTTTTAGAATATAGTTTTAGTCTCTGCCCAACACATTGTACTTAAAAATGCATGTGAAAATGGCTAAGTTAAATACAGACTGCTCCATGCTGAACCGTGGAGTAAAGTGTCATTAGAAGAAGCAGAACTATGGATGGCTCCCCTGTACCCCAGCATTACTCAGTTCCCAGATCCCTGCTGTGCAGTTGTTCCACTCGCCAAGAAGCCTGTTAAAGAGCCCCCCAGAGCATGTGTACAGCCCTCCATGTTAATAGTTAATTGGTGAGGATGGCAAGATGAGAGGACAGCCGAACATGTGGTCTCTCAGACTCGCGCAGTAGACAGACCTTTAGTTATAATAACAGCAGCTGCTCACATTCTCACAACTCAACTGTTCTAAACTCTGTTGTTGAGAGAAGGTTGTTGGAGTTTCAGAGAATGAGAAAGTTACACATAAAGAAATAAAACTCCACCTTTGAACTCCTCTAAATATTGTAAAAATATTATTTCATCTTTTAAAATGAAATATAAATTTCCATATCTAAGGCTATTATATTTCAGCTACTTTAAATGATCTACTGCTTTTCTGTTTCAGGTTAAAAATGTGTTTGCACCCTTCAAAACTGTCAAAGAAAAAATTTTTAATAAAGTGACAACTTTAAGGTTGTTTCAAAAAGAAGCTAGCTACAGAGATACAAAAGGAATTTCTGTGTCTAGCTAGAGAACTCACTTTTCTTAGGTTATAAATGAGAACTGGCTTGCTTCTGGTGAAATTTGTTATCCCCCTCCAATTTATGCATATATTTGTGCCTTTTAATTTCTTAAAATATTAAGTAGCAGCTATATACATGAGAAAAATAGCAACCAATAGCATTTATTCTTTTGGGAAATAAAATTTAGGTTTACACCTTGTTAGGGTTTTATTAGTGACTTGAAGGGAAAATAAAGGTATGCAATCATCTACATTTTTAACACAATCTGTGACAGACTGTGCTTCATTTGTATTTCCGATTGATTTAAATTCTTTTACTTGAAATAAATATTTTGACTTAATTAAAATAGGGAAAATTTTTTAGTAATTCTCTCACAGCTTTCCTTTCTAAATAAATGTTTCTTTTTAATGTTGTTCATTTATATAAACAGTCCTACTCTATACTTCCAAGGATTTTTAGCAATATAAGCAGCAATAAATTTCCCCTTAGCTATAGTAGTGCAAGAATGAAAGTTTTCCATTATTAATAATAAAATATGAGATAACATTTCCTTCTTGAATAATTCCATGTATTGCCAGGATTTAATGTATTTGCTCAGAAAGATTATTACTTGATGTTCTAATTAAACTTTCTTTTGTTCAGGGCAGATTTCACATATAATGGTAGCCTATTGCCTTTTTTATTTCTTATCATTATCACTTGTTCAATTAACCTTATTCAGTTCATATAATAAAGCCACCATTTTATAACAATTTGATCTATAGAATTTTTGCATATATCTAGTTGAGGAAATTGTCGTCTACATTACTTAGCTAATGCCAATCAAAATTAAGTTTGTGATGAAAAGCTGGTAGAAAAGGCTTGTTTTTAATATGTCCCGTGAAGATTAAATAAGATTTTATTTAGTGTTATTTTAATTGTTATAGTTCCAAATTAAGCTTTTATATTGTATTAAAATTTTGAACCTACCACTTGAGTAATACAGTATGTCTGTGAGAGAGAAATTCAGGACAAACCTTTTCATATCCATAAACTTTTGTGTTCATGCTTAGCATTTTAGCACCTCGCTCCAAGTCAAGCAATGGGCTAGATCAAACAACTAATATGGGATTATTAAATATGGACTCTAATGTCCTTGCATTTCTCTCAGTATGAAATCTTTTTAAAAGCAAAAACTAGAATAATTGCATTGTGAAGAAACAACAAACTTTTGTTTATCTATAACTTTATAAAATTTTTAAAAATATTTTTACATAAGTATCGATCTGAGCATCATTGTAGTAAGGTGTCCTTCTATTATATAAGTAACCTGTGTAAGTAGTTTTGTCAGCCCTGTTTTGTTAAGAATATTTAAGTTCCAAAATTAATCACTTTTGCATCTATCATGCAACATAAAACCAAATAATCTAGTTATATTTTTTTCATGAATTCTCTCCTTAATCAAATAGTTACAACTAAGAATCTGCCTTTGAGTTTTTAGAACTTATCAAATACTCTGTAATTAATTGTAAGAAATTGATGTATTTAAATGTTTGAAAAACATTTTTTAAAATATGACCTGAATCATATTAAGCTCTTTTTAAATTTTATGCCACATGTGTCAAATTCCAGTTTTTTTATGTCTAGTGAGTTGTCAACAGATCTCTTTCATTAAAATAATGAACAGAACTATATTTCAATCTTTATGTATACTTGAAATTTGCAAGTTCTTACAGCTCCAAATTCTTTCTACTTTTCGAGCTGCACATTATCCTGCTTAATTTTTTTTAATCAAATGGCAGCTTGTATATATTATATATTTATAATGTATATTTTTATCTCATGTTCTTGGTCATGTAATTGAAACTTTATGCACAAGTAACCTCCAGATTACAAATTTCTCTTTGTGTAGAGCCTTCAAAGCAATATTTATATCTATCTATATATATTATTTTGCCTTAGTTTAAATTTGCATATTAAATAAGATCAGAATATATTTAATTTGGCAGTAAGATACATGTGCATGTTTAAAAGAAAAAAAGTGCTGTTTAGAAACCTCCAATCACACTTAATCTCATCAAGGCATAGTCGGTGAGCCATAAACATAATACTTTTTATTAAAAAAAATTTTTTTTGCTTTATGTAACAAAACTTTGTGACATTGTAGTTCGTTTTCTGATTTATACTGCAGTTCCAGTAGTAGTTTTAGTGTTTAGCTAGCAGGCTATGTAGGGCCAAACTTTTTAAATGTATCAGTGACAGTGAAATGTCTCATCACGGTATGGAAATTGAGTCATCTGTTTGCGCATATGGAATCTTTGGCTGCTGGACCAGATAGTCTTTGTAGTGCCCAGTGTCCAGGCATGGGCACAACTGAGCTGGGAACCTAAGTAGAAGGGACCCATGTTTCAGTCTACTTGAACTTGGTAGAGGGTCTTTTGCAATATTTTTACATTATAGACTATATTTCAAAGATCATTTTTATATGGAAGAAAGAATAACAACTTAATTCTGCATTTATTTTGCAAGCAAAATTACTAGACTGTTAGTCTTTTATTTTTGTGTGCTATCTGAAAAATGCCAATGAGAAAAGGTGAATTTTGAATCATTTTGATTTCTTTACTTGGACTTGTACCTTCCCTTAGACAAATATTACTATCTTCAAAATAAGGATGATACATATTTCTTAATGTCGAGACAGAGCATGCTTGTAACTAATTATAATTTAAAGGTGTTTAACTGCCAGGTCAAATATTACGTCCTAATGTTATGTTTTCACTCCTTGCTATTAATTACATTATTATTACTACATAAAGAGTCCTTGCTTCTTTAATAATGTTTTCACACCCTATGTAGTTAATCTTTAATGTTGGGGAGGACAAGAGAGAGATTAAATTAGCCTTGTAACCTCTTTTTCTTCCAGGCTGATGATGGAAAATAAAAGCTCTTAGCCACAAAATGTAACACTTAGAATTAATATTTAATTAGACTAGCAAATTGTACACTGTGGCTGAAAGCTTCCAAAGAGTTGTTAGTGCCACAATTGACCTACAGGTTTAATAATAACTCCCTTCTAGAAGCAAGTGCCAGTTCAGCATAGTAGAGCCACTGTAAGAAAGTCCTGAGAGATTAAAATCAGCAAACCAAATGGCAGGCAAGGATTCCTGGGATGGAGCCTTCTGGAAAGCTGGGAGCTGGAATCGCTTTTCAGCCAGGATTCAGATGAGAACAGTGGGTGAAAAAGCTGATCCCTCCTGTTCTGGGAGCTTCTGGTTGTAGGCCAAAATCTTAGAACAGATTTTTACTAAATGTTTTTTTGCTGCAGCTATTAGCTTACATTGAAAATCAAATATTGAATAATTTTTCTGTAAAACTTAACAAATCTTTGTGTAAACATTCGTTCTTAATTTCTTACATATTAGGACATAATAACTGTAAACTCAGATCATTAGATTATCAGATAGGTTTGGCGCTGTACATCTCTGCTGTTTTGCTGTGACATGCTGTTTCCTTGTTCCCTGTATAGTTGATTTATATGGTTCATTTCTATATTATTTCATTACGGGACATTATGCAGAACCTGAGGAAGAAATTATGAAGTCTGTAGCCCCCAAATTTTATTTTCTTAAGACAACAAATATATCAACTAAAATAATTTTAAAACATTACTAATTTTCAAACATTATATATTATTTTAAAAATAGTGCTACGTTTTCTTAGGCTTACGATGCAATTTAATTAGAAGATAAATAATTGGACCTCCTGGTGAATCATTGGAGCTTATATTTCTGACAAATTAATTTGGGGCAAAGAGAATGCCATGAGTCTGAAATAATGCAAACATGTAACTATGGACTAAAACAGCTACACCTTACATAATTTATCTGTTATATTTTAAATAATTAAAGAAAAGCTAGTCATTAGTTAAAAATTCAAGCAGGTGAGGACCTTGCCAGCAGAGGGAGTAGTCCTGTCTTCCGTCAGGTTCCCATCATTTTCCCACCTGCCTTCGCCTTTTCCCAGCCAGTCTCCCATCTGGACCTGGCTCTGTCAGCCTGTTCCTGATGACAGGCTATAATTTTATACTCAATATGGGATTATTCTAAGCTGATTTTAAACTTTAGGATCTTTAACCTGCCATTGCATCACCAACATCAGCTGGATGCTCAGTTTGATATTCAGATATTAGCAATTCTTTTCCCAGGCAGGGCATGAGCTTTTGGACATCTGTGAATTGCATCTTAAAGAGTTTTAAGTAGAAAGCAGTAACAGAAAATTCCTGGTTTAAAAAGTTATCAATAAAACATTTCAAGCACAAAATACAAAATTTCTCAGTAGATATTTTTCATGACATATAATTAGGTTATTACAGTTATAAAAATGCCTAAACTTAATTAATTTTAATACTAATACCACTATCTTTTACAGCCTATTTACTACTGAATTTTGGGTATTTCATTTATAAGAGTTTTTCATAGTATTTTTAAAAATTGTCAAGAAACACAGCTGATAGACATTCTTTAGAGCTTGTAGTATTTGTGGTCAGTGTAAATGTAAAAACTAATTTTGAAAATGAAATCTTGTATCTCAAAAAAGGATCTCAATTATAAAGAGCCAACATTCTCATGCCAAAATTTATATAGCAACTGTTTTATCATACAGAAAATATACAATGATATGGCTCCATTACTTTTCCCTAAGATAATTAGACAAGGTACTCAACAGTGTCTTTTAAAATGTCATTGGTTCCGTTATGAATATATTGTAAGATTTAGGGGAAAAAACTCAAAGTATGTTTGTTTTCCATTTTCCCTACATGAATATCACCATAGGATACTACCAAGAGATCACATTTAGAATTTTTTTAACTTATACAAGTCCATCTATATTCTAAAATCAACTTGGAATAAGGTTCAGTGGTAAATCTGGAAGATTGAATCTGGTATCCCCATTAACATATTACAAATGTGCGTTAGTGTAATATTTGGCAACATTGTATTTTTTAAAATGCAAAATGATGTGTGAACAGAAATGTTTCCAAACATCAGATATTTTTAACATAATAAAATTATTCCACAAACCTAAGAGACTATTTAAGAGAAGGTGCAGCATGATTGGTCAAAGTTATAAACAGTGTACGTAATTTTATTTTACAATCTTAATTTTTATGAATCGTAGAACTTAAGTTTGGAAAAAACAATACCTCATTAAATATTTCTAGATTTGATCCTATGACAAAGAAATGTCTTAGCTAGAGTATGATTTATGCTTCTATCAGTATCATTTTCTTTAGTTTTTCAATATAATATTAGTAGTGCTTTCATGTTCTTATTGTTCCAAATAGTCATAATGGAGTGCTTCCTTTGATATTGTATTTGCTATCCTTCTCAAAGGGTGCATATTGAGTAATCCAAGCATTTACTCTCGGGTGAGGCATTACATAAATGCTTTGTGTCAATTGGCTTATTCTATTCAAGCTTCTTTTTAATTAAATTATTGGTTGATTGCTTCTTATATGCTCATGATAGAATCTCTCCTGCAAATATGTTTTGTTTTGTACTTTTGTTGAGATAATTGTTTAAAAAAATAAGAAAGGTTCAGGATTTGACCTGTTCTAGTTATTATTTGGCAATTAAATAAGTCTCAGAATTATTTTTTATCAGAAAATTGTCAGAGCTTTAAATGCTAATAGTTATATTTTTATCTCATAACAGAATTATTTTTGTGAGTTTTGAATTGAAAGAGAACGTTGGATTTTTTTTTAGTTTAAAATTTATCTAATGGATTTGGTACATCGTAATAAAAATATGTTAACATTCTGTAAAAACAAACAGAAAAAATCTTGTGAAACCAACCAAGAAACAAACAAAAACTCTGAAGTTTTTTGGTTTTTTTTTGTGTGTGTGAAACTAAAATTGGAATAGGAAGATAGGAGACTAGGCAAACTCATTTGCATTACTTGGTTATAACTGCACTTGACATATTTTAAATTTAAGTAATAAGAGACCATGTTACAACAGAATGTTTTAAGAGCCTTTTATGTAACTTATTACAATACTGTTTAAGACTGCCAGCAAACTCTTAAAACTCCTGGACACTGGCTCTCTTCCCTTCTGGCTTCTCTCCTAGTCATGTCTTGGCTGCTATCCAGAGCTGACAACTTTCACCCAGGAGCGATGGGAGATTTGTCTAGTCTAAGAAGGATTTTTGAGCCATCCTGGATTTTCATATCCAGATGGGCAAGGAGGAATCATTGTGCATACTTGGGTGATGTCATTATGCCACACATGCACTACAGCCATTAATTTTCTTACACTGGTGAATTCTGAATGTCCTTACTCAAATGTTTCCTACTGGAAACTGTAGTGTGACAACTTTAACACAAAAATTATGTTCAAATTTATGCTTAAGTAATTGATGCAAAAATACAGTTTCCAATTGTGTACTGTAGATCTGAGAGATTTACCATCTTTGTTAGTAACAAAAAGCAAACTGATAAAATGAGAATATAGAAGTTTCTGTTTTTTAAAATCTGCTCAGATAATTATGCTAAAACCTTCTGAATACTATTGGTTATATTATGACAATTTTTTTATCCATAGTGTCTTCCTACTACTGAAGGATTGTAATTATTTTAAAGAGTTTCTTCAGCTATTAAATTTAGATTCTTATAAGTAAATTTATCTCCCTTTAATGGGTTTCTTAGTGTCAATATTATGACTTGAAAGACCTTTTGACATGAATGGTTTTAAAGTAGGATTACATCAACAGATCATATTCCTTATGGATCTTGGAGATACTTATATAATCTCTGATTCCTTTAACTTTTAAAATAATATATAAATTTACATAACCAAATATATTTTTTTAATCCTACAAGTAATTAGAAGACTGAATAAGTTTATAATAAAAATAAAGAAATATCTCAGAAATTTACGTGTTATATAATTTTCATGTTTTTTTCAGTCTGTTGATGTTTTCAGATATTTGTATAATTTTGCAATTATTGTCTTACCACCATATATAAACTATCCTGCAAAAAACTGTGCAGAATACAGTACAATGTTAAAATATGACTCATTGTATCATAATGTATGAATATTCATTCTTGTTCCAAACTTTATGAAAACTTTCAAAATAGAATTTAGTTTGTATTAATAAATTGATATAAACCTATAGAACTTAGAATACAATAAATCATACGAAGGAGTTTCTTAGAATTTTGAAAATCCAGGCTTTATATGCCTCTTACATTTGTAATTCTTTTCTTTTCATCTTCTAAGTGGGTAATAGTTTTTTAAAAATCTCCATAAGCTACCTTTAAAATACTTAGGTTAGTAAATATTACAGGATGTTATGGTTTGCTAGTTAATTTTAAGACTAAATGAAAAAGTAATGTCTTCTTGAAAATAAATATCAAGTTGACTAAATATACAATACTTTACCTATCTACCACTAGAATAGAAATGAATTCCATTTTTATACCTTGTAATTTCTCTTAAGTATGTAATTGAGAAAGCACTAATTGATATCATGGAAATCTTACATAGCTATATTCTAACAGAAGTTGACTTTTACCATTTCACATGTTTAGATACAAAGATTTAATCTGTTATTTATAGATAAAAGTAAATCTGACCTTTTTGATAAAGAAATATTGTCAGTAGCCTTTGTATGTGGTTGTTCATCTGAGGGTCCATGACAGGAGAACTCTTCCCAGTTGAGTTTATCCTAAAAATGAAATGGTAAGATCCTGCTGATTGCTCTCCAAGATTCTTCTTAACGGGGGAACCACATGGTTATTCTTCATCTCCCACTTGTTCTCACCCTTCACTAGTAACCCAGCCACACCCCACCCCCACCCCAACATTGTTCAGTACTCAGCACAATGAATCATTTTCAAGTTGACTCATTGTGAACTGTCTCCCAGCTGTTGGAATGTCTGGCAGACATTCTTGTTTGGGTGAAGAATAACTGGCTGAAACCCAACCTGGATGAGTTTGATATAATGGTCTCTGGCTAAAGAAATATTGAGAGGAACATGTTTATGGCCCCTGAAGCCCCTGTTATTTCTGGAGTAGAACCATCCCCTGTGGCACAGAACTGAAAGTAAGGAATCAATCTGGATTATTTTCTCACCATTGAATGAAAAATTGCCTTAGAAGAAAATAGGCATTTCCAAGTTGTGTTTGTTTTTGTGTACTTTGTGTGCCCATGTGATTAAAACTATTCAAAACAACTAAGAATATTTTTACTGGTTCTTTTGAGAGTGTTGATTCGATGAGAGAAGCATTCTTTATTTAACAACATTCCTGCTTATGAAGGAGTTTCAAATACTACTGTAGGTATGTGAGTTTGCCAATCATATCAGCACAATGTTTAGTGATGCAGTCAACAATGTATTTCATAACAAGTCAAATAACATTGACCAGGTGTCTTTCTTCTTTCATCCTTAAGAGGAAATTTTGGAAGTAGAATGCCAGTGAGTTTAATAGTCATTCCTATTTTCAGAAAATGAAAAGCTTTTGTTACACAGGTTTTTTGTGTGTTTTTTACAGTACACATAGCATCAGATTTATAAAATTTCTTCACAGTTTCACATTTCCCATACCTCACTTCAAATATTAGCTTAAAGTGGTAGACATTACCAATATGCAAATTGGGAGTTTCAAAGATTTCACATACAACTGTTTTTGTCAACGTATTTAGATCTTCATTGCAAAAAGCAAGTCTAAGATATTATGGCAAATGGGTTTCTGACTTGACATGCTATCAGAGACTGAAAGGCATGCTAAATTTCCATAAGGAAATAAAGTTAAAACATATTTTATGATTTTATTTTTTGTAGCTATGATATTCTGGGTGTGTTAAAATCTTTTCTACTTAGTAACTGGGCATACTATACTTGGAGACATATTAATGCATGTCTGAACCGACAAAATGTGCTGTTTCCTGAGAGGTTCAGCACAGGTTGTGTTGGGAAAGAAAACGTAGGCTACTGGTGCAAGAGACATTAATCTAGCACACTCCTTTGCCTTTACTGTTATTCCAGAGCCAAATGGCAGCATCTGGAAAGAACACAGAAGGCTCCAGAGCAAGGCATGTTGCAGCCTCTTACTTGGACCCTTCTGTGTCTCTAATATGTCACAGAGAACCTCAGCTGTTAGAGGGCTGACACCTAGTACCAGCTGACAGACGACAGCGGGACCCTTGCCTTATGATGCTGCGCTATCTACTGTTTCTGAGTCCTGCTGTCTGCCAGATTTCCCAGTGTGGGCACTGGATAAAGTTGTTTGGGGGCAAGGGGAAGCTACTACTGTGTAAAAATAAAGAGTAACCTTGCCCCTAAGATAACCAGTTTATGTCTCTTACCAATTTTTATTTTCCCCTAAGCTTTGCACATTAGAACAGCATACCTACATGGATAGGATTTCCAATTAAGACACATTTCAACCAGTCTTCAGTCTGTAGAGCCTTAATTTTTAAGTTGAGATTGCATAGTAGCATTGTGGATATATCATGTTTAAACAGCATTTTGTTTCCATGCTTTGCAGAATAAAGCTATTATTGGTCGTGTTAAAAACTTGGCTGATACAGTAGTTGCTTTGGAATCGTTCATCGGTTCTGAGAGAGAAACCAACCCATTGTATAAGGATTACCATGGTAAGTCACCCCGCTGTAATGAGAAGAATATGTTTCGGCTGCTTCTAGGGAAGCATGCTGTCCAGTAGCCTGAATTTGATTTAGAGCATACTTATTAGATGTTCTCCATTTCTGGTCAATTTTACATGGTATTTTTATTTCCAAATACTTTAAGACTATAAACTATGATAATTACTTGAAAAGAGTCAAATTCCAGGTAAGCATGTACTTAGTCTGTTATACATTTTGTTTTCCCAGTGCCTTAAAATTGATTATCAGGCATTTTAATCATGTTAGCAATGAATATTATGTGAATTCAAACAATACAAGTTGAGCATCTTTAATCTAAAAATCCAAATCTGAAATACCACCAAGCTGAAATTTTTAAGTGGGTTTTCAGATTGTTTTAGAAATGCTCAACCAGGAAACTGAATGCAAATATTCCAAAATAGAAAAAAAAATACCTCCAATACCTGAAACTCTTCTGATCCCCACATTTTCAGGTGGGGGACTTGATCATTGTAGTAGTGAATAATAAGTTTTAACCCACTTATGTAGTCTGAGTATATATTAAGAATGGTCAACATTATTATTGTGGTAGTAAAATACTTCTATAGAATCCTGGGGTCTACAGTCTGATTAGGTTATTTGAGGTTTGTTACAAGATTGTGTCAGACCAGTTTTGTGACACTCTACCGTTTTTTTGTTGTTGTTGATTTCCATGTTAGGTTCTACCAAAAGAACATTGAAGATTGTAAGATACCTTATAGATAATAAGCCAGTGCTTGGAGGAGTCAGTATACAATGTTTAAAAACCACAAAGTAGAATAAGGAAACAATCGGGTGCTGTTTTAAAGCTAGGAAATATAAGCTCTGAACAAAAGCTGCCATAAGATAATTTGCCTAATAATTCTTTACTGCCATAAGTGTATGTGGTATATGCCTAATTAATATTACATGCAATGGATTTAATACATAATTTTCACTATCTTAGAAATCTATTAGCAAATCCTATAGTTAGTATTTTCATTTCCTTTTAAAAAGTTATTTTTAAAATTATCCATATTGAGCATCATTTATATGTATTAGGAGTTTATGAATTTAATAAAATTATATTCTTATTTTTTAAAAAAAATTACTCTGATTGAAACTTTAAGGATTAAAAGGCTATGATTGTTTGCACTGAAATCTGTGAATTGATCAATTATTACCTGTAGGATTTTGAGTGATTCTAATGTGCAGTGAACTTTCTGTTACTAAGGATGGCCCAATGACAGAATCATTCATTCTCTAAAGCATCCTGATTTATTAGCTAACTAAGCTCATGTAAGATTAACATGAGAAGAGTGCAGCTAAAAATATGGTGTACTTGTTTCTATAAGTACATTTGACTAAATGAGAGTTTTAGATGTGTAGGTAAATGTCTTCTTAAAAATACCTTTGCTTTTTCTTTAAGCAGAAAAAAATTAAGTAGGTATTTTAGTCAATTGTTATTGGAAGTGTTGTTTCAAAAGTAACTGGGGATTTTATCTTCTGATAAGAGAAATATATGACTAAACATTGAAACCCCCACACACAAAAAAGCTTGTACTAAAGAAGTAATGAAGCAATTCCATACATTTTAATAAGATTTATTTCCACTCATGTTTAGGACTCAGTATCTTTGGGCTGATGATTTTAAATAGGAGCTGAGTCAGGCAGGCAGAGGCACTGAAGAACTGTCCATGTCTTCCTCTGTGGGAAATGACCCCTTGCTTAGTCAGAAACTACATTAGGCTGCACAAAAGCCACCCTGTGCCCTTGTCAGAAAAAATTAGCAAGTGTTTCCACTGACAAGAGGCCAAAGCTCACAGTTTACCTAGCACTGTTCTAAAGCTCCTAACAGCTATATAAAGGTCTAACATCACAGGAATGAGTGTGTTGGGACGGCATAGGGGTTAATGTTTGATCCTTGAATGTGCTATGAAATGTAGTTTTCTTCAATGGTTTGTCCAAGTCATTAATAAGATACAAAATGAAATACTTTTCATTAGTGCTTCACTGGTTATCAGTAACCCATGAGCTTTGTTTTGCTGGCTGCTTACTGGTGCATTTAATAAAATAAGGATCACTCAGTGGTGCCGTGGGCAGCATGCAAGGTGATAGCCATATTTGCTTACTGTAAATACAAAAGAAAATCACATACAAACCGGCTGTAGTTTTGACAAGTATTAAGATCCCTCTTTACATCTGTACTTCTTTACGAAAGTGCAATTAGTTTTCCTCGCACACGAATTTCTGTTTATCTTATTCTGCTTGATTACTTGAGTATAATCACACCATTTGCTTCATTGCTCCTGGTAGTAGTGAGCTCCAGTTTTGAAAGGGAAGGATGCGTGTGTGTAAATTTGCAGGATTCTGCTGTAAGATTCTTTAATTTATCCATCTGATGATAAAGTTTTTCAGTTCTTTTGTTAAATTTCCTTTTCACAAGGTTTGATTCATATACGGCAGATCCCTCGGCTTAATAACTTGATCTGTGATGAATCAGAAGTTAAAGACTTAGCTTTTAAATTAAAAAGAAAGCTATTCACCATTGAGGTAAGAGAATTTCCATATCATAGCTTACAACGTTGAGGTAAATATTGTCTCCCGCTCTGTTTTTTTTAACTTCAGTGAAACTCTTGACATGTTTCCTACTATATGTTTTTTAAGTTCTTTTGGTTTAATATAACATTTACTGCATTTTTCTTTAAGTGGTTCATCATTAGAGTAAAGTAAAAGTGAATTTGCTTTAAATGTCTATGAAAAGTTAAGCTACTAACTTACATGATAAATATGACATGCATATTTCCAAGGCATTCAAAAGCATATTTAATTAAATGTTAATGAGCTGTGCTTACTTGTGTGTGGAATGTGAGTACTACCCACAATTGTGTATGACTGAGAGGATTTTTATCTACAGTCTAAAACATTTCTCTTTACTATTAGTGAAATTACCTTTCACTTTATGTGCTGAATTAAACAAAGGATAATTTACATGAATGTCTTTAAATTTTTTACACTCAAACTTTTCTTGTGACCTTTATGCAAGCAGTGATGACAGAAAATATTAGTACAAAAGATTTATTCCAACTTAATCTTGCTAAAGAGCAAATGAACATAGAACTATTAAGCAATTAGAGTTGACGTATTTATTAACGAAGTAAATGCTTGGAGGGAGAGGGCTTTTGGGTGATGTGATAGTTATCAGTATAGTTGGTGCAATTTTTTTTTTTAACGAAGACATAAAACAGCCAAGCAGCCTTGACAAACCATTTTGTTTAATCTCTTTTCAAATGAAAAGCTCTTAAGGAGACCACTTGTCTTAACTGCTTGAAACCATAAAAAGAGAGAATTGCCACCAATAAATTAGCATATTTTTAACTTCATCACCAAATGATGGTCAATGTGGCTTGGCGCTGCTTTGGTGTTTGGGACTTCACCCTTAAGTGACCACTTTGGCCCTTTTTTGACCCTCTGCCCTCTTTAAGCTGGCCACTTGATAAGGTAACTTAATGGTTCTCTCGCTTTTTCTCTTTCCCTTCACATTTTCAAGTAGCACTAACCTATAAATCATTGTAAGGGCCCTATCCAGTGACAAATTAATGTGCCCTCCTCCTAATTAATGGTCATCAATGTCCTTAATTATCTAATCCTATTGAGGGCAGTTAATAGTTAATCAGGCAGCCACTTCTTCAAGCAGGTCATCTCTGCAGGAGTGGTAGAAGTTTCTCATCTGGGGATACTCCCTTCAAAAGCCGGTTAAAGCCAAAAGAGTGAGAATGCAGACATGGTAACTCTTGAGCTAATTTGCTTTAGTTCTCAAAAGAAGCCATTGCAATGGAACTCAACACTAATTGTTTAAACATTATTTCACCTTCTCTAACAAAACATTGACTAATTTCTGGTAATGTTGCTTAAAACTTCCAAAGGGATAAAGTGGCAGTGTAATGTCACAGGAAAAGCATGCTTATCTTTTCCTTTTACCTGGAACGTGTGATTTAGTGGAAAATGAAAGTCTTCTTTTGTCATGGGACACTTTCTCCAAAATCAATGTTATGACAACCAGCTCTGAAGTATCATTTTATTATCAAATTAAGCAAGGCAGCTCCCAATGAGGGGGAAGATGTGTGAATGTGTTTGTTCTTTCTCTCCTGTCTCTCTTCCTCTCTCTCCCCATTTCTATCTGTCTGTCTCCCTGGGGTTGGCTAGAGATTGAGGAAGAGAAAAAGTAAAGCATTTACATAATGCCAAGTAGGACCTCTCCATTGAATAACTTCAGATTCTACTAGTGACTGCATTTTACCATAGCTGATAAAACATCTTTTCTTAACTATACAGGTTTTTGCTACATTTTCTCTTTTCCCAACATGGTAAACTAGGAGAACCATTACAGTTGGCCAGCTTATAGTTTGGAAGCAATACTTCAAAATAATACACAAATAGATGATGCTTTTTAAATATAGTTGGTCAAATCTTGTACCTTTTTTGCTTAACCTGATGAGATTTTTCTTTTATTTTTAAAGAAATATGGGCAAAACACATTTTAAATAACTCACTGACTTATGCCATAATATTCAATGTGGTGGTTAGAAAAATATATAAATGAAGGAATTAAACCTAATAGGAGTACATATAGATATAATTAGAACAGTATAAAATCATGATGCTTACCATTGATAATGTTTTAAATAGTACATTTTAAAATACATATCCAAATAGATAGCAAGTCTTTGGTTGTGTATTATAGACTGGGGACAAGAGTAGAAATGACCAAAACATTAGTTCAAGGATTCCTATATTGGGAAAACAAATCACTTCTCAAGTGCCCATGTCTTGTGCTCAAGAAATCATTGTTTTTGCTTAATGGTCTATTAGTGTACTGTACTAATGTACAATGTACCAGGTATTGAATCTTCTGAATTTCAGAAGGAAACGCATAAATAACTTTTTCTAATCCCATGCAGGCAAATTCGTTACATGTTTGAATTTACTCCGAGTCTTGTGGTCTCAAAAATGGTGATTCGTGAAAATGAGAGGCAAAAGAAGCAGGCAGAAACCCCCATGTCCATTTTTAGGGTGGTTTTGTCTTTAATCTGTTAGCTACTACCCTTTGTATCTATGAAAATTGTTTTTTTTGATTAATAACTACCAATGGTCTATAACATAGAATACAACTTTAGTATGTCCTAATTTCTTTGAGTGCTTAGAAGAATACAGTAAGTATTTTTTTCCTTCTTGCAGCATGTGTTGGTATTATCTAGATTCAAGTGGAAATGCTTATCAAATAAGAGTTAATTTTTACTTAAACCTATAACCATTATGTTCTGTAAATTATTACTCATATAAAAACCAGAGAAGAATCATATGTGTGCTGGTGACTCTGTTAGTGACACTGTAACGTGCTTGATTCACCATAGTACATTATTTATCTCTTGACTTCACCCAGATAACAGTTACCTAATCTTACCCAGCCTCCATTCAATCATAACACACTTTTATTGAACTTTGATATGAGTATTGAGTGGTACACTGGCTTATTAATGTATGTAGTGTATAATTGTTTTAAACAAAGATTTTGCTAACACGTAGTTAGCAAAATACAAACTTAAAATACAGATATATCTTTTTCATGTGTATGTGTATCTAACCCAGAACTAAGGACAGGGTCATTTACTTAATAGGTATAAAATCTTGGCTGGAAGTTGTATAGTTAATTTATAAATACAATAGACCTTGTATTCAAGTGACCCCCCACACACTGCTTGTTTAGTTAGAAGATTTAGAACTTGAGTACATAGCTCTACTTCCATACTGAAGTAACTACTACTATTGTTACAATTTCTATAAGTTTTGCATGTATTAATTTTACATTTGATTTTGATTCAATTTTAACATTTATAATCTTGAAAAACTACTAGTATAAATTCTACTAGTATAATTTTCTGAATGAATGATAAAATATTATTACAGAGCATGGTAACTGAAATACACAAAAGACATGTACTATTTACCGCCAAATTTCACATAAAGTTAAAAGACTTAATATATGATTTAATTGATCCAAAATAATGGTAGTCATTCTATTTCTGTAGACTAACTGAATACTGAGACTGAAAGATGTCTCAGTAAATTGATTTTACTTATGATTATTTTATGACATTTTGGCCCTAATTCAGAACCTCTCTAATCACCAAGATTTTTTTTTTCACAAGCTAATATTTTTTAGGAAGTAGCTATTATTTCTGATATATTCACTTAACACATGGATTTCTAAATATTGTTACCAGACTACTAAGAGACGTCAGTGTAAATTAACTTTATAATACCTATGGTACAGCTTCATTTGATTCAGAGGATGTTTATTTAAGTGTAATATTTGAAATTTTTACTTCTTGGAAAAGCATGCTCTTACCCTAAAAGAATGCTAGTCAATGTTCAGCAATATGAAGTGTTCTGTAACATCTGTGTCCTAGCGTTCTTTCCTTCCTTTTGTTTTCAATGGCCTCCAAATCTTAAGTAAGAAACAAAAAATATGTGTTTTCTGTATCTAGACATAGTGAGAGAAGTGGTTAACTTGCTTGTCAATTCACAGATTGCCATCAGTAAAAACCAACAGAAGAAAAAGTGTCTGCCTTGGTAAGGTTACAGAGTTGTAGCACCATAGGTCCTGTTGACAAGGATGCCCTCTACAAATATTGGCTGCCATTTAGATTCATTTTTATCCTTAGATATACTATAGTCCATTTAAAAAAAAACACCAAAGTTTAACACAGGCATCTGTTCATCTGGATAAAGTATTTTGTCAAAAGTAAACAAAAGTTGGCGTCGCTTAACAATGCAAATGCAATTTTCTATATATTTGCACTTTAATATATTCAATCCTTTACAATACCTATATGTACACTGTAATTCCCAGTGATGTAGATATAGAGTAGTGTCACAAAGAGTTCACAGAATCTCCAGAAATCTCTTTAATACTGTATATTTCACATGCCGTAGTGACCCTATCAAATGCATGCCACCTTAAAGGGAACACGGTTTTGAGACTCTTTTTAATCCTATTTCTTCCCACTTTGGAATCTTAATTAAAAGAGATAAGGAAAAAATCATTTAACTAAATTATTGTCTTGAATCTGTAGCAAAAGGTATAATCCGCAATTGGGCCAATTAGCAAACCCCTTAGTTAGCTCTGCTGTGGTGAACAATTTGATTAGATCTGACACCATCATGGTTCCCACTGTTTTGCCAGGTATGATGGTCAGACTTCAAAGAGCTTGAGGCATCAGCAGGGCAAGGTTTGGAGGCCAGCTTAGGTCCGGTTGTTAATCTCTGTGCTAAAACCACAGCAGCTCTCACACAAAACAAGCTTACACGACACAATCATGCGGTATTAAAGTTAGGGCTGAGTCATGCCAATTTGCCTTTGATTTTTTGATGATTGACCAAAGATGGCTACATGACTAGACACATGCTAGAAGTATACTGATTAGGTAAGTTCCCAAAATATTTGAAGTATTTTTTAACTTCTGATATAAATGTTGTGAAAGCTTATTTCCTTTGATCAAACCTTCCAAACTCATAGTACTTTATTTGGGGGGGGGGGTGGGAAATGATATTTTTTCCTGGCAGCCTAAACACTAGCTTTTCACTATTTCATATAAATTTGTCTTTACATTAGTTGTTCTTTAAGGAGAGTGTAAAAGAAAATTATGTCTAAGTGGTATGCTTTTATTAAGTGCATGGAAAGAAAAAACAGTTTTCCCTGCGTCATTTATGTTCACTGACAAGCTTTCTGAAATTTCTTTATAACAATTTTGCACTGAAATATTGAGGAAAGTGCCCTTCCAGCATGTGATTACATAAGTGTTCTTTTTTTCTGCGTTCTGATTTGTTGAAATATTGCAGTAATGGTGACATGTTTCCATTCGGAGAGAAGCCTGAGGCTGCTTTAGCATTATTCCGAATGATTGAAGCTGCCATCTTGCTGACTTTTCCTTAGGCAACATAAGGCCTGTTTGCTTTAGTGGTCATTTCACATACTTACTGTGAGTTTGGCTGGCAGAACATCTTTGCTTCATTTGAAAAGGAAAAGTAAATTCAGGTTTGGCTATTATATACCTTTAAAAGTTTCTGTATAGACACCGGCATCCAGAACGCTAGACTTAACATGTATCATAGCCAATGAACCCTATTTGTTACATGTGATTAAAATATCTTACGCTGTCTTGCCTGTCAATAACCTTCACTTTATAGGTTGCACTTAGATCTAATATTTCACATTGCACTGTTTCACTATTCTTATTTACTAATACGTGTATTTTACTCAGGAAATACAAGGAATGTATACATTTGAATAACATGATACCTCCAAAAAATGAATGTCAACCATAGAGAATCTGGCTGATAGTCTTCAGTAAATAAGTCTCCGATAAAAAAAAAATATATATATATATATACACACACACACACACACACACACACACACACACACACACTCTGGCATCTGTACTGTATTTGTCCTGACTTTGAGATCAGCATGTTTCAGACTCAGTATTGGCTGAAAATACAAAGGGAAAAAGGTCTCCTCTCCTCCTTCCTGAATCTTGTAGACACGGACTTTAATTTATGTGCTGTGGGGTTTGGCTTCAGGAAGATCATATTGCAGGAATCGAAGAATTTTTTTATGGAGGCTTTGTAGAACTTCTGTAGCATACAGTTTACACAATACTGTTGGAAACACTTCCTCCCACAAGATCCCTTTTAAGACAGACAAGGAAACAAAATGATGGTAAATCACAGCTATCCCATTTCCTCACCTAAGCACTTTGTGGAAGTATCTGGAGAGTGAAAACATGTGCTTTGCAAGTATGTCTTCCAATATACATACAGTACTAATGCTTAACAAATATGTATCTTTGAACTTTGTGATACAGGTGACTGAGGATATCTTTGTACCTAAAATGTTCCAAGGTTAGTCCTGATTTGTTTCTTTGCCTAGCAAATGTCCATGGTGTTCCCTCTTCTGATTCTTTCAAATGACTTTATGTGGCATTTTGGTTATACGTTAGCTATCTCACTTTTCCTCTTCAGTGAAATCTGATTGGCCTTAATGAAATATTCATTAAGTTACTAAGACATACCTTATTTTAATTTTCAGTATAATACTTATATATTACTATATAGTGGTTAATATCTGGTTAAAATCAATTTTTCATCTGTTAATCTATTTTTTCTGTCTAATTTGCCCTAGATATTGTGTTAGATGCTTTCAAGAGTTGTTAACATTTCTTGTTCTTATCTGGTCCTCATGATAATTCCTCCCATCCTTGCTAATGCACACATCTTACTGTAAAGTAATATGAGAAATTACATCACATTTCCAAAATCATGTATCTGTGGTTATGGCAAAAATTGAATCCAGATCTTCCAACTGCTGAGCATAAAATACGCTAGAAAATAGAGATGCCCATCTTCACACAGAAACTTCTGTTATTAGCAAAAGAAAATAAGGTTTTCTAAATGTTTAACAGGGTCCTGGAGCTATTGGAAGTGTATTGCTAACATTTTATCATAGACCTCACAACTACTGTTTGCCATTATTACCAACATTTTACGAAACAAAACCTTAAAGTTCAGAGAGATCAAGCAAGACTTAAGTCAGAATTAGTAAGTAGCAGAAATGACATATGAAATCCCTTTTACTTGCAAGTCTTTGTTCTTAACTCTGCTATGGCCGAAGCTATATAGCCAGTATATAGCTTCAGTGTATGCTGTAGCTTTCCAATGTAAAGTGCAGCAATATGCATCTTCAGTACATAAAAACTTCTGTCCTGAAGGATTCCATAATAAGAAATGTGTATTTTTTAAATTAAAAAGAATGTAGCACCTATATAAATATATACATATACATACATACATGCATACATATACATGTGTATATATATATTCATATGTACTGCTTTTAAAAACATAAATGTTCTTGTAACATTCAATTAAAAATTCTGTTGGGGCTGCACTGCGTTGCCATCGGTTAAGCCACCCGGCCTGCAACACCAGCATCCCATTTTAGAATGCCAGTTCAAGTCCCTGCTATTTCACTTTCAATCAAGCTTTCTGTTGGTGCACTTGGAAAAGCAATGGAAAACGGCCCAAGCACCCTTATCAGAAACTAAGGTGCAATTCCTGATCCCTGGCTTAAGCCTTCCCAAACTTTGACTTTTGTACCCATTTGGGGAGTTAACCAGTGCATAGAAGGTACCTCTTTCTCACTCTCTTCCTGTTGCTCTGCCTTTCAAACAAATTTTAGAATATTTTTTTGAAAATTCTTCTGTCCATTTCAAGCATCTGCCCAATTTTTGATAAATACATTTTAAAATGTAAATTATTGTTAGTGATACCTTCTCTTTTATATATTACTTCAAAAACTTTATTTACAAATGGAATTAAGATAAATTTTATTTTCCATGATATAGTAGTTACCTGCGGAATAATTAATGCGCATACAAATTTTTTATAATGCAGATCTACTAAATTCAGTTTTTACAATTCTTAATTTTTGTCTCCTGTTTAATCAAAACTAGTTCTAATGAAGGTTTGATTCATGCATATTCAAACCTATTTTTTATTTTCAAATGCTTTAGTTATTGATAATTTTTTTTTACTAGCTTTGAGGAAAATTAAGCACTAACTCTTTGTAAAATATTTTCCTATTGTTGATTAATAATGCTAAGTATTTTCTGCAGTATAATAATAGGAAGAAACTGTGCCCCACATTAAGTAAATATCATATTAAATACAAATAATTCATTTACTGAAGTAGAAATTGGAATTTGGGCAAAATTATTACTGCCAAAGCTTCATGCCACAGTGGGTTTATGGAATAGCCAGTTCAGGTTCTTTGTATCTGGTGTAGTAGAGTTCACTGAACTGTTTTGTCAGGTGCTGTCAAGTCAACCCACTATTGTTGTAAAGAACCAAACTAAATCATTTTGGCATGAGCCTTCCAAAAGTAAGATATCCAATAGAAAGGGTTTAATAAAACTCAGTATTTAATTTCATTTAAGACTTTCCAAAATGTATTGTACTTATAATAAATTTCTGAGCAAATTAAGTTATCTTACCCTATATTTTGTTAAAGAAGTGTTTTCAATATCTATCATTACATAATATAAATGAGAACAGTATGTGAGTGTGTTTGGGGGCCAGTGCAAGGCTCTTCAATGAACATGGAAAGGTAGTAAAGAAAAAAAATTTTCAAGTATATAACCATTGAAATAAAACAGAGAAATGACCCTAATAACATTAGATTTTTATGTTGTGAAATTAAGCTAATTTTTATGTGACTGTGTCTATTTCCAAAGAATGAATAGTCCCAAACAGGTGTTTGCTTCAGTTTCTTAAGTTGTAAATTCACTAGTTGTTTATAAATGTTCTTAATATTTAATACCAATTTGATGGGGGAAAGCTTAGCCTTCTGATCATTAGTTATTTATATGGTATTGCCATAGGGTAGTATAGAATAAGATGCTTCAAACTTTTTATTTATTCTGATACAGAATATATTTTGTCGTTCTGCCATTTCCATGCAATAACCTAAGAAATATCACCATAGCATTGAAAAAGCTTCTAACAATGAAGCCTTTGGTACAATTGAAGATCACTTTTACATATTGTGATAGACTGTGTGAAGGTTCATTCACAAGCTCTTTGTGAAGGGTCAGGGTTGTTGCATGAAGTGGATTGCCCTTGTTGAGCCTATGATAAATGGGTCAACTCACCTTATATGCTGCAGGCAAAGGACAAGGCTGCCATGATGCTTAATTTATTAATATTTTCACCAAAAATTTGCTAAACTGTTAACTAAGTGCCACTAGTGCTATATCTTGTGCTCAGATAATTATAGTTACTAGAATACTTAATTGCAGCTTTTAAGGAAACACAACTTGTACACTTCTAGTATATGCCTGTGCATGTTTGTTTAACAATATGGATCATGTCCAAGAATAGCAAGACCACAGTACACTGATAGTGTTCAACTCTCCTTTACAATGAACTGCATGTCCCAAGATGGTAAACAACAGTATAGTATATACTGTTCTCTGTTGAATCAGTAAGTTGTCTGTTAATATATCAGGCCTTCTCTGGTTAAGCTGAGGGATTCTGTTGCCTATATTTTGTGCTTATAGACCACAATAATACAAGACTTGTGAGATTTCTAAGTTATGAATTAATATGACATTGAATATTCTATTTAAATGCTCTTTAGAAGCAAAATAACTAGTGGTACTTTGGTTATAACAGAATCTAGGACCATCTATTCAAATGATCCCATTGATTTTGTGTGTGTGTGTGTGTGTGCATAGGAAGCTAGCAATTTCCAATCACATTCTTTAGTTTGACTGCATTAAAATAGCCTGCTGGGCCCAGCACTGTAGCCTGGTGGCTAAATCCTCACCTTGCACGAGCCGGGATCCAATATGGGCACCAGTTCTAATCCCAATGGCTCTGGGTCCCATCCAGCTCCCTGCTTGTGACCTGGAAAAGCAGTTGATGACAGCCCAAAGCCTTGGGACCCTGCACCTCACGTGTGAGACCCAGAAGAAGCTCCTGGCTCCTGGCTTCAGATCCACTCAGCTCAAGCCATAGGGGCCATTTGGGAAGTGAATCAGTGGACAGAAGAGCTTCTTCTCTGTCTCTCCTCCTCTTTGTATATCTGACTTTCCAGTAAAAAATAAATGATAAAAGAAAAAAGTTAAGGCACCAACAATCCATATTCCCATATCTGAGTATCACTGATTGATATCTCTTCTATCCAGCCAACGTCTTGCTAGTGAATACATTGGGTAGCGGCAAATGATGGCTTAGGTATTAAATCCCTGCCACCCATGGAGAAGAAGCAAACAGAATTCCCGCCTCCTGGCTTTGGCCTGGTCTAGACCAGCTGTTTGCAGGTATTTGAACCAGTGTATGGAACATTTCCTCTCAGCCTTTCAGATAAATAGACTTTAGTAAATGATTTCTTCCTGGAAAACTGTTCTGATGCTAATAGAAATTTGAATTAAAGACAGTTACATTCAGAAGAAAAGCTTTATACTGTCAAGTTTACAACTGAATACATTTTCAGATATCTTATTGACTTAACATGACCATTATTCAGTTGAAAAAAAAGTATCTTTTAAAATAACTTGGAGAACCATACTGTAGCAATGATATAGGGGAACTCAGTGAGAGGGGAGGAAATAGGGGAGAGGATAAGGGAAATCCCAGGGGCTATAGAACTGTATCATAAAATGACAATAATAAAAAGCAGTAAAATTTAAAACAAAATAGCTTGGAACTATATTCTTAATAGCACCACACATTTGGGCCTTTTTTTTTTTTTGCCTTTAGCATTCAATTTTGCATTTATATTCGGTATTGTAATATCTTCAATTATTCCCAGTTATCAGAAAGCTTCTTCTACTTTGATCCATGTGAAGTTGGGTGTGTAGAGGACAATATTAAATTGTGTCATTGTGGATTAGAGCATGAGGTTAGCAATCTATGACCCATGGGTCAAATTCAGCCCCCACTGCTTTGTTTTAAATAAACCTTATTGAAACACAGCAGGCCTATTCATGTTGTCTGTGGCTACTTTCACACTACATCATTAAGTTGAAATCTTATGATCTGCGAAGCCAGAAACATTGAGTGTCTGATCATTTACAGGGAAATTTGCTATAAAGCGACCTATGTTCAAGGCTAAACAAAGAAAATTTACACTGAGAGAATTGTCCACTTGGAGATCTAATTAGTCATAAAATTCAGCTTTATCTGAAAGCGATTGACTATATACACGAATGAGATATGAGTCTGTACTTGTATTTTTAAGGAAGTCTGAGAAAATAACCAAGTTTCTTAAAGGGTTGCAGTCAGAAGGGAGTCCAAAGTGCTTTGCCCTCAGGCTCTCGGGGTGTGCACATCATCTCTGTGGGATCATGTGGAACTTGCCTTGTTCGAGCCACCCCATTTTAGTCCCTGCCAGTCTTTCAGATGCTAAGCCTTCCAGTCCGTTAATACTAGCTCTGTTCTCTAATGTGACACATAAATTGCTGTTTTCAATATGATATTACGGGGTTCACAATAATTGTCTAATATGTGTGGAACAGTTATTAATTATGTGTATATGGACTTAATTTTTCCTTAGATTTATATTTCTCTTATGTGTTATAAAGTGAATTTTCCATTCTGTGGTGCTAATTGTACATAGAAGTATCTTAAGCATGAAGCTCATATAATTTTAAACAGCAACCTAGGTAGATTGTTTTTTTCTTTTGCAAAATGAAACACTAATTAGAAATATTCAAGAGTTTTGAATTCTGAAATAAAAATCCCTTATGAATCACAGGTTCATACAACCTAAAAGATTTGTAGTACGCTTGAATATACACATAGCTTCAAAGAACTAAAGATAAAGTCAAAATGGGAAAGCACAGATAACTTCAGATGCCTGAAAGAGGTAAAAATAAAAATTACATATGATTTTCAAGGTTTTTGATAATTAAGATCGTTTAGTATATGATCAAGATGTTAATTGAGATGTAATAAAATTGTGATACATTAATATTAGGAAACATAAGGACACATTTTTAGGAAATACTGGTTTTTATCAGCAGAAGTAAACAGTAAAGGTTAACTGTTCATTATCACACTACATAGTGTGTAATAAAATTAAAATTGTAAATTTAAACAGATGCTATGAATCAGGTCTTGCTTGTTTATATTTTCTTTAAAAATCAAGAAAGTTTTTTTTTTTAAGATTTATTCATTTTATTACAGCTAGATATACACAGAGGAGGAGAGACAGAGAGGAAGATCTTCCGTCCGATGATTCACTCCCCAAGTGAGCCGCAACGGGCCGATGCGCGCCAATCCAAAGCCGGGAACCTGGAACCTCTTCCAGGTCTCCAACCCGGGTGCAGAGTCCCAAAACTTTGGGCCATCCTCGACTGCTTTCCCAGGCCACAGGCAGGGAGCTGGATGGGAAGTGGAGCTGCCGGGATTAGAACCGGCGCCCATATGGGATCCCGGGGCTTTCAAGGGGAGGACTTTAGCCGCTAGGCCACGCCGCCGGGCCCCTCAAGAAAGATTTTTAACAAAACAAGATAATGCTGAAGCTTGTAATGCTAATGTATTGTTAAAAGAAATGCTGGAACCAGCAAGATCCTTTTTTTTTGTTCTTTTATTTATCTAATGGGAACAATTTCATGTTTTTCATGCATATATTTTTAAGAACACAATGATAATTCCTGCCCAAAACACCCTCATGCCTGCCCTCTGTCCTCCGTTTCCTATTTTTCTTTAATTTTAATGATGACATATTTTCCATTTTGCTTACAATCACTAGCTTTACCCCCTACTAAATAAAGAATTCAACAAGTAGCAAGCAGAAAAACCACTATTCTTCAAAACTTGGAATATATTGGATTTTAGCTGGGAAATGTAGATGTAAGGGTAATTTTACTCAGAATTGTTTTGATTAATTTAATGCAAATAATCATGTTTCTAAACGATTATATAAATGCTGTTGTCCTTGACATTGGAAAATTATTTTAAAATTAGATTAAACAAAACTCTTTTTCAGAGGCATTTACACTGCAGAAAAGAAAAGGTGGCACAAAACCAGACAAAAAGGACACAACTTAGTGTTTTCATCCTAATAAAAATGTTGTAAAAATACTTGTAAGCTTGAAAATTACACTAGCTATTCTTGCTTCAAATTCTGTTTAATATCTTGTCCTGTATGATTTTATAATAAACAGATTACTTCTTGAACAGGAATTAAGAAGAATGCCGCCGGGGAGGGGCTTTGTTGTTGGAGTAGTTCCCGCCTCATGTTTTGTATGAGATTTCATGGTCCCATTGTAAAGAGTAGATGATTTAAAACGTGTTCCCAAGATAAACTTTCCCATTGTCATTAATGAGGATGGATAATACTGAGTGACAAGTGCATTAGGAATGACACAGAAAGAGCTGTTAGGTTTGTCAGAGCGTATCACTTCAGGCATTGACACTTGAGGACATTCTTTTTGTGGATATTTGCTTGGGGGGAAGTCTTATTTAAAGATACCAAAAGTTTGTGTTTGCTAATAAAACAGTGTATTTTCTACTTTGTAAACATATGTTTTCCAGTACTTATAAAATATTTGGAAAGTTATTTAGATTATATTCTCCTACATTTTAAATTCAGGTTTTTATTAGATACTGATTTATTCCTAAGTCATCAAAGTGCCTAACATTTGAATGTTAAAATATTGCTACAAATCTATGTGTTTGTTTTTTGGGGTTTTTTGTTTTGTTTTGTTTTTACATTTTAAAAGTCTTATTTCCTAGAGTATCCAACTGAAGGGAATGCTCTAAACATCATATGTATATATATATATATATTTTAAATTTCTGTCATATATATATGTATATATATATATAAAGGAGACTCCTTGTTCAGCTTCTGAAAGAAAAAAATACATGTAATTTATATTGTCTCTCTAAAAATACATTGCTTTAGAGAAATGTATTTTAAATATTAATCAGCAATTAATAATGCATGACTATTCTAGTATAAATATTCAAACTGTAATATGCTTCTCAATTTCGATTTTGAACATGCAATTGGTCACTTTTTCGCCTTGCTTCATCTTTCATGCTGCCAACCAAATTTTCTCTCTGTGTGCCTTTTTGACACTAATAATGACTGAGCCTCTGTTCATTTGAGTTCAAGATTTCCCAAGTGGCATTTTGGAGTGGGATACAACTATCTATCATGATTGCATACCACTCATCTGTCTCAACCAAAGCACCCTATGACTGAAATTGCACTTGACAGTTTACCTCTTCTTGATGAGTCTGAGGTGAACATAACTGCAGACCATCCCAGCGAGGACATGGCAACTACTCCATATGTTAGGGAGGGTCCTTTTTTTAGTGACAACAGCCCTTAAACTATTCCTGTGACAGAAGGGAGGTCTTTCTCTTTCTCTTCTGAGTCTATCTTCCACCTCTACCCGCAGCCCCTATTTTCTTAGTTTTAATGGTATTTCCATACTGCATTCTGTACTACAGAATGTTATTCATGCAGCAGTGTTTGGTAAACATTTTTTTGTCATTGCAGACACTTTCCAGAGGTTGGCTTTGCTGTGTGACTACAACCATTCAGTTGTTTAAAGAGTCATGAAAGGGCTTACTATTTCCACACTGCAACTAAGTCTCCTCCAGCTTAGCTAGTATTTGACCCTTACCAAAATTTGCCAGTTCTTCATGCATTTCAGTAAATGTTTATATCATGAAAATATTTCTAAGATGTTACTCTTCTCATTGTAACTGTAAAATTTTTTCAAGATTTCAAGTTATTTAAAAATAAAGATTAGGATTGTGAGGTCTGGTGTGTTAGCCTAGCGGCTGAAGCCCTCACCTTGTACGTGCCAAGTTCTAATCCTGGCAGTCCCACTTCCCATCCAGCTCCCTGCTGGTGGTGTGGGAAGGCAGTCGAGAATGGCCTAAAGCCTTGGGACCCTGCACGTGGGAGACCCAAAAGGAGGCTCCTGGCTCCTGGCTTTGGATTGGCGCAGCTCTGACCATTGAAGCCACTTGGGGAGTGAATCATCAGACAGATCTTCCTCTCTGTCTCTCTTCCTCTCTGCATATCTGCCTTTTCAATAAAAATAAATCTTTTGCAAATTAGGTGTATGGACACAATAAATTAGAAATTATAACAAATAGTTTATTAAATAAAGATTTTTTTATATAGTCTTAACCTCCAATTTGCAATTTCTATGTAAATTCTAGAGGCAAATGACTCATTTAAAAGATGAATTTAGTGCCTTATACTTTTGGTGAAAATGACTTTTGTAGACAACATATAGATAGGTTTTTATGCAGTGGAGTCTATTTTAATCGGTCCTGATTTGTTGCACTGTGACTCCACCTCAAGATATTCAGATAACCTGAAAAGTTTGGATCACCAGAGCCAGCACTTAACTTTATTCCTGGTTGTCCTTTACTTGTAGTTCAACAACATTATTCTTTATTTTAGCACAGGTAATACTATTTATAATCTTATTAATTGGTAATATAATCACAAATGCATTCTATACAATGTTTCTCTAAAGCACTTAATAAATGTTACCTAACCTCAACTCTATTTGAGGAATTTGTGTAAATTCCTAATGTTCCTAATGTCACAGAGATAACTAGTCCAGGTGGTGAGTAAACTACATGTATTTTGGGGTGTAACATAAACATTAACAAACTTGCTCTGCACTAACTTATTGTAACATTAATTTTATTGTTATAATGATTGCCAGAAAGCTAGATAAATTTTCATAATATCTAGAATAAGTATCCTGAAAGATATACAATTTGTACTTTTTAGATGTTAGCTACGTTACTTTGGTCACTATATAAAACAGTTGAGTGACATGCATTTCTAAAGAGGGAGTGTTATCAAACTAAATTAGCAAGATATTTATATGTATTCTGTGTTGCAAAAACCGCAAAACATCTAACTTACACATTGATTCATGCTAAGCAGACTTAGTTTTGCAATGAATTTTAACTCGGGCAATAAAATATTTGATCCATTCATTTTACCGTACTGTTTCTCCACCCATTTAATTATACGATTATTAAATGTACTTTTTTATTATAGGATGCATCTACATTATTTCTTAAGATAAAATTGCTTCAGTTTTTTTCTACAAGCGTTTATTTTCTAATCAGAAGAGTTGATATTACATTGCTTTACAGTAAGTCTCAAAAATTTAAAAATGATAATTATCATATAGTTATGATCCCAAAAAGTAATTGCTTCATTTGGAAAGAATTTGCTGAATTTAAATATACAAAACAAGACAATCATGCTGCTGTTTGCATAATACTTAAATAATTATACTTTTTGTCTGGGTTTTTTATATAGCCAGTTTCCAACAATATTGTAAATATACTTAAATGAGAAGGTATTGCATATCACAAACCCTATTTTACAATGTGACAGGAAGCAGGCATTTGGTGCAGCAATTAAGTCAATTTTCATACTATCTGGAACCCGCAGAGTCCCTGGTTCAAGTTCAGTTTCTTTGCTTCTAATCTAGCTTG
Organism: Ochotona princeps; assembly: GCF_030435755.1. Taxonomy (NCBI): domain Eukaryota; kingdom Metazoa; phylum Chordata; class Mammalia; order Lagomorpha; family Ochotonidae; genus Ochotona; species Ochotona princeps. The sequence goes on along the minus strand of NC_080835.1, from coordinate 28,259,472 downwards.
CTGCTAATGTGTACCCTGGAAGGCAGGAGGTGATGCCCAAGTACCCATGTCCTTGGCACCCACGGTGGGAAACCCAGACTGAATTCTTGGCTATTGGCTTCAGCCTGGTCCAACCCTGGCTGTTGGTGGCAATTTGCAGGTTAAATTGGTTCATGGAAGATATTTCCCTATCTTTCAAATTAAATGAAAAAAATATTTTAGATTTTTAATGTGACTTGGAAGTCAAATTGTTATTCCTTTTAATATATGTTATATAAAATTATCCTGAAAAAAATGCCTTCACACCATTGTATACAGCAAAGTTATTGTTTAGACTATTTTTAGAACAATGATTAGCAACACTCCAGCTACTTGTTTGTTCCAGAGATCATAAAAAGGAAAAATTCTTTCTCACTTGAGTAATTGCCTTTTCTTTGTTTTAAATATCAGCATGAAATTTCCTTTGGTGTGTTGTGTGTACACATGTGCCTTTAAGAGCCCTAGGGAAAATGTAATGACTGAAATTTGGATCTGTTAGATTTTTAGTATCCTGATGTAGTATAAAACAGTTTTGGTTTTGCAACATAATGTTCATGCTGGGTCATTTCAAGTTTCCAGGACTGACTATGCAAGAGGAAGATCAACCATAGATATTTATTAATGAATTTATTTAATAATTATGGAGGTATTTTTAAGTGAATTTACAATCTGATCCACTGCTTTTGATTTAAATATGTGCATACCTAGGGCCTGGTGTGGTAGCCTAGCGGCTAGAGTCTTCACCTTACACGTGCCAGGGTACCATACGGGTTCTGGTTCGTGTCCTAGCTACTCCACTTCACTTCCAGCTCCCTGATTGTAGCTGGGAAAGCAGTCAAGGATGTCCCAAAGTCTTGGGACCCTACACCCATGTGGGAAACCCAGTAGAAGCTCCTGGCACCTGGCTTTGGATCCACTCAGTTCTAGCCATTGCAGCCATTTGGGGAGTGAACCAACAGATGGAAGAGCTATCTCTGTGTCTCTCCTTTTCTCTGTAATTCTGACATTACAATTAAAAAAAAAAAAAGTTGTGTATGTCTGAGATCTGGCTGTTTCTCCACCTCTTGCCTTAAGCTGCAAGGCGTAGCTTGACTGTTTTCATGTACAGGCCTCACACTGTCCATTCCATCACTTCCTGGTCTTGTGTAAATGCCACAAATACTTTCCCCTTTCCTCCAGATATTTTTTAAATGATTTATTTTTATTGGAAAGACAGATTTTACAGAGGAAATCACAGACAGACAGAAAAATCTTCCATCCACTGTCTTACTCCTCAAATGGCTGCAACAACCAAAACTGAGCCAGTCCGAAGCCAGAAGCTTCTTCAAGGTCTCTGACACGCAGGTTAAGAGTCCCAAGGGTTCAGGCCATCCTCTACTGCTTTCCCAGGCCACAGGCAGGGAGCTGCATGGGAAGTGAAGCAGCCTGGATACAAACCAGCACCCATATGGGATCCTAGTGCATGCAATGCAAGGATTTAGCCACTGAGCCATTGCGTCAGGCCCTCCAGATATTCTTGCTACATCAATCTTACTCTAAAAATAGTCATCAAATTGGATATCACTTTCTCTGAAATTTCTTTCCTACTGATTCTTCAGGGTTAAATTAGGTAGCCCACCTCTGTGCTCCCAGAATAGATGTAATTTGTTTCTGCTGTAAATTCTACAACATTACTGTGATCTTGTTTCCTTGGTGATTCTTCACTATACTTGTAAATCAAGAGCACAAACTTTCTCATCAATGCAGCCATTGTACCTACTGTTCAACAGGTATATAGTAAATATTTTTTAAATGACATGAAACTAGTGGTATGTGAAACTCAGCTCAATATGTGACGCTGCTGAATAGTTGACTACATCTTCAAGTGGTTCTTCATATGGTCTGAGCAGTCTGCTGGTTGGAAAAGAGTGCTAATAATCAATTCTCTAATCCCAATCCAAATGGTTTAAATGCTTCCTAATTGCCAAAAGGTTTCTTCTCTTTATTATCTCTTCATAGGATACTACTTCCTCTCAGCATGGAAAAATTTTAAATATTCTTTTGTTATATTTTTTATTTGTTTGAAAGGGAGAAGGGTAGAGCAGGAGAGAAAAAGAAAAAAGAAATGCCTACAATATGGGCCCGGTGGCATGGCCTAGCGGCTAAAGTCCTCGCTCTGAAAGCCCCGGGATCCCATATGGGCGCCGGTTCTAATCCCGGCAGCTCCACTTCCCATCCAGCTCCCTGCTTGTGGCCTGGGAGGGCAGTCGAGGACGGCCCAATGCATTGGGACACTGCACCCGCATGGGAGACCCGGAAGAGGTTCCAGGTTCCCAGCTTCGGACTGGCATGTATCGGCCCGTTGCGGCTCACTTGGGGAGTGAATCATCGGACGGAAGATCTTCCTCTCTGTCTCTCCTCCTCTGTGTATATCTGGCTGTAATAAAAATGAATAAATCTTAAAAAAAAAAAAAAGAAGAAATGCCCACAATAGCTCAGAGTGGGCCAAGCTGGGAACTGGTTCCAGGTTTCCCATATCAGGGTAGGTCAGTTTGAAACCAAAAGAAGGGAACTCTCACATGGGTGGCTACGTGAGCCATCACTGCCTATCTCCCAGGGTGTGCATCAGTAGGAAACCAGACAGAGGATTAAGCTGAGATTCAAAATAAGACCCTCCAGTGTGGGACACAGGTGTTGTAACTTCTAGGGAAAACACCCATTTCTCAACCTGAATCTTTTTCTAACAGATTTACCACTTAACCCATTCTTTCTAACAGAAGATTTTACTAACTCCTTTTATACTCCTCAACCTTCTTCTGCCAGTATTCTGACTTTGGTCTTAATCTTTGACTAATTAAAACATACCTTTTTTATGAGGACATATGTTACTAAATATATTGAAATCCTGTTGGATAATAATTTAAATGTATTTTTAAACAAATCTGTGTTATCTCTGCTTCTTGTCTTTATGGACATGTGGTAGGGATGCAGTATGGGTACTTATCAGGATGACTAATTAAGGCCAGACCATCTGAGCATTTAAATGTGCCCTTCAAATGGAGGGGAGGTGCCAACTTGATAACATCTTGATAACACTGGATAGTAATATCCCATGGGCTTACATAGTCATTGTTCCTAGTCAATTGACATTTATGTCTATTATCATTTGAGTGAAACATGATTAATTATTTTATGATAATTTGAAGCATTGTTTAAAATTCGGTTTGCGAAGCATTGTGCCCCTGCCATGGTCTTTCTCCATTCCGTTGGAGCATGTGCAGCCAATCCGCTATTTAAGGAAGAAGGTTTCTCCTTCTAATTGTTACTTAATAAGCCGCATTGTTTTCCAAAGAGGAGAGATTCCTTCTCCCTCTAAGAGTTACAATTTTAAACCAGATATGTGGAAGATGAGGACAACACATTACATGGGGATTTTGTCTCTGTTTCATGCCATAAATACAAAGTGAAAAACTAAAAGAAAAGAATGGCTTTTGATTTTTCCAGTGTCAAGTGTCATGTCTTTCAGGTTTTCAATCTGTATTTGGCATTAAAATAACTTTCCAAATAATACAAAGATGTTTATGTCTTAAAATTTTATTTGTAAATTATTTTCCCCAAGTCACTATTTTCCTAATCAAGAAGTGGAGATTGTAGTTCTTATTTTTTTATCAACTGCATTTCTCCATATGTAACATGTTTATCACTTAGGAAACATGAAAAATAGGTTAGCCATTTTCTATAAAGTCTTAATGATGTCTTCAGTTGAGATAATTCAATGAAAGTAAGTAAAGGTAGGGCTAAGTTAATCACTAATATAACTTTCAAATGTATAATGCTTATCATTTAAGATTACAAATATAAAGTGAAGGGCATTGGTTTCCTTATTCATCAACCTAATTTTCAAAATAAACCATATAAGTTATCAAAATAGTCTCTGGCTACAGATTCACACATGAATTATAGAAATCCACTTAGAAGCTTTTGTACCAAAAGAAAATAAATAAATAAATAAGAAGAAAATCCAGAAAGCGAATGTGTCACACTGGAGTACCGAATTAAAAAGATAACATTTGTAGTTCATTTGACGTCCAAAGAGCAGAAATTGTGTCAGTAGCTTTGATCCATCAGCAAGTAACTAAGATTTGCAATGGGAAATGTGTAATTATTCTATTCACATCACCTAAGGCACTGAAAGAAAACATCACACACATTGCCAGTTATTAAAATCAAACATTGTGTACTATAGATTATTTCATAGGTTAAGACATTATGAGTAATAACTCACTGAGTACATATAAGATCTTGCATTTTTGTAAATGAAGTAGTTACTCTCTTTCCTACTTAATGCCAATCGGACTTTAGGAAAACAATAAAAGTCTAAACTATCCCAGCCTTGCACCTAATCCTCCTCACAGATACATATGCATGTTTAGATGCACACAACGTAAGTGCTCCAAAATACGCATCCTTGATACTCTGCTGGCTCTGTCTTCAGACCAGAGAGGGTATACCTAAGAGGCTGTTGAACTTGACTGGACAATAAGATGCTGGACTCTATATTTGGTATATGCTTGCAATGGAGGAACCTCAACTGAACTTGAACTGTGGTTATGCAACATGGTGGAGGAATCCACCATGGTGGGAGGGTGGGGAGAATCCAAGTACCTATGAAACTGTGTCACATAATACAATGTAATTATTGAATTAAAAATAATAAATAAACAAAATATGCATCCTTACAGTGACCTAATAGCACTTTGAGCTCCCTGGTCTGTAATAGCTGCAGCATTTCAAGGTAGAAAGAAGCAGCAAGACTTATTTGTGAAGTGACTGTTAAGGTACTTTTCCTCTGTGGCTGTGCTGCAGACTATTCTGTGAACCCTTGAAGTAGCCAAGTGATTAAAGTTTTAGCTGCTGGCAGCTAAAATAGGTCTTCAGGCTGTAGACTTGCTGTAATATTGCATTCTGTCACATCAGCCAAAAACTTTGTTATCAGGAACTGGCTTTGAGGTGCATGGGACAGCGAAGCCCATGATAATTTAGTTCACATTTCAGTATAAATTTTTGAAAGACCTCTGTGGCTGACATTGTGCCATAGCAGGTAAAACCACCACTTGTAAACCAGAATCCCACATGGGTATTGATTCAAGTCCTGCCTATTCCATTTCCAGTTCAGCTCCTAGGAATAGGAACAGAGTGTGGTCCAAGTGCTTGGGCCCCTGCACCCACATGGAAGGACCAGAAGCCCTTGGCTCCTGACTTTGGCCTGCCCACCCTAGTTGGTGCAGTCATTTGGGGAATGAACCAACAGGTGGAAGATCCGCCTCTTTCCTTCTTCCCCCTCCCTCTCTCTCTCCCTCCTTGAGAGAAAGGGAGACAACAACAGAAAGAGAAGAAAAGAAAACCTCTAACCTCCTGTAACTAAGTCATGGCCATAGAGCCACCATGAAGGTACCGTAGAGTGATTAATATTGTATGATTCAGTAATTGACTTCTCTGTGCTTCTCTGCCAAAGCTTCTAAGGATTATTCCAATTATTTTGTTCAAGTTGTATCAATTTTTGTGAATTATTTGAGACTTGGAAATTTTTCATTAAAAGGAGGTTGTCTTATAATAGCACACTAGAAATGGTATTTATTCTAGTAATGTGGGAAAAAACACTGCTTACAAGTCTTTAGATGGAATTTTTATTGACAGACATGAACTGCAAGTAATAATTCAATAAAGTGACCATCACCTGCTTAATTTCGTTTCCATATAAGCTGATGATGTTCCACTGACTGTAAATAAATCAACCTCAAAATGAATAAAGTATTCTAGATATGACAGGTTGTTTTTTGAAGAGATTTCATTTGCTGTTGTTTAAGGATAAACCCTAATCCCGTTATCTGTCAGCTATTATAAACGTCACAATTTTAGTTATCAAAAGTTTAATACTACAGGTAAGAACTACTTAAAAGAGGCACAGGCAGGGAGCTGGATGGGAAGTGAAGCAGACTGGATACAAACCAATGCCCATAGGGAATCCTGGCAGTTACAAGGTGAGGATTTAGCCAATAGGCCATCCCACTGGGCCCTGTCGAGCTTGTAAATTCTTTGCATATAGGGAAAACCACTATCAAGCATAAGAGAAAAATATGGGTCAGAAAGGGGAGATTGTGACAATAAATGGAAGGAATTTTTACCGCTAGGAATAATGAGGGTCTAATAATATGTAGCAATTAATACATTTAATCTTGTTATTTATTTATTTATTTATTCACATGCTGTTAACGTTGTGATGTGGGAAATACAAACACCATTGGTGAATTTTTCTCACTTAAGCTCTTCGGTGCTTATAATTGAGGAAGGCTGTCACTTCTATAACTCCTAGAGTCTTATGGCCTTTTTAGTGTGTATAGAGGAAGATCACTTCCCTTATTACAACAAAGAAATAAGTTACAAATGACCCAACACCCAATCTTACAGAAAAATCCTATTGATTTTGCTTTAAAATATCTTCATAACTAAAACAGTTTTAACCACCTGCACTGCCAACAGTCAGTCCAGGCCATCATCACACTTTGCCTGAATTATCATGCTAGCCTCCTCACCAGACTGCTCTTATCCCTGACTGCCTTCATTCTCCTGTCATACAATAGCCAAAAAGATTCTTTTAAAACAAATGATAGATCGTGTCATTTCTCTGCGCAGAACTCTCCGGATTTTACATTTCACTCAGAAGACTTTCAGTGGCAACCAGGACTTTATGTGACCTAGCGGCCTTGACTCTGTTCTCACTTATTACTCCTCTCCCACCTTTGATTCTGAAGACATCCCCACGGGCCTCCTTACTTGAACATGCCAACCCCCAGGGCCTTTGCTGCCTGTTCTCTTTTCTTGAAATGTTCTTTCATGTCTAGCCTCCTCAGTGCCTTCAAATATTTATTAAAATACTGCCTTCTAATGCTCTTCCTTCTCAGAGAGCAGTGTACCCCCATTCCGCTATTCCCAGTTACTCTTAATCTGCTTTATTTTCCCCATATCATCACCACCTTCCAATATGCCATATACTTTTCTTATTTATTGTTATTATGTTCACTTTCCATCTGCCAGTACTAGAATATGAGCTTCACAGCAATAAGGATTTTTTTTTCTATTCTGTTCTGTTTAGATAATGTCTGACATGTGATATGGTACTCAATAAATATTCTTAAATGAGTACATCTTAATTTCTCTCCAGTTATCCATTTTCTGCTCCTTTTCTATATAAATTATATATGAAAATGGATACATTTGGATTCTTAAAGTGGCAATAATTAGTTATAAATTAACTTATCGTTGTCATTTATTGAGTACTTGGTAAGTATGTATTAATATACTAGATATGCTGGTTGTATTATCTCATTGGTTCCTTAGAGTAGTCTTCAGAGTCAGTTAAGGAGGCCTGGAGAGATGAAGTCCTTTGCCAGTGGTCACATGCAGAATGAATGGCAGAGCCCTAAGTTCTTAAGAAACTTTAAAGATTAGGTCTTCTTGGTAAGTTTTTTGATTACTCAGACGAAGTTTCTCTGGAGATCCCTCTAACTGAACTGCTGATCTCAGAACCCCAAACATGAAGGGACTATGTCAGCCAGTAAATTCTGAATAGATCTCATCACGATTGGAATGGCGAGATTGGCAGCAATTCAGAACTGATGAACTAGCAAAACTGCTTAAGCGGATCCTCAGAGCGGGCCTCACATCGGGGACCTGGGATGGGAGGGAGGCTGGGTGGGGCTTTTCCCTTTATTTCTCTCCTGACCCCAGATACAGGGGGGGAAATGATATTAGTGTGGAAACAATGGTATTACCCACTTTCCTGTAGCCCTTGTAACTAAGTAAGATTATCCAAAAAATAAAGTAAAATGAAAAAAAAAACAAAAAAAACACTTTTAGCAACTTTCAGTCAATATCAATATACTTATTTACATTCATTAAAAATAATTACTGAAAGAACAGTGGAATTGGTTGAATACTAACTTATTTAATGCCATTTCTTTTATCGTATATGTATAGAGATGATAACTAGTTTAGCAAGACTTTAGTTTTGAAACATTGCAATTTCAAGTTATGGAAATATGATACCACTTTGATGTAAAAGAGTGTGATATTATGTGTATCCTCAAAGAAGACTTGAAGTAACCATTCTGGAGTATTTCAAGCAGTTCATGGAAAAATAAAATTAAAAGACAATATTCAGTTTTGCACAAACTTTTGAAGATCCCTTCTATAAGTAAGATATTGAATAACGTGAATTACGTTCCTCAATGAGAACAAGCGGAAACAGAAAGAAATAATGTGTACAGTTAAATAGTATTAAGTGGTCTGGTAAGGACCATATTATTCATATTTTTTGAATTAGTTTCAAAAGCATTTTTTTACTTTTTTAAATTTTAAAATAAATTTTTCATTTTACTGGAAAAATAGAAAATTCCTGTTCACTGATTCACTCCCCAAACATCCACAACAACTAGGGTTGAGCATCGCTAAAGCCAAGATTCCAAAACCCCATCCTGGTCTCCCTTGTGGGTGGCAGGGACCCAAGCACTTGCACCATCATCTGCTGCTTTGCAGGCATGTGCTTTAACAGGAATCTGGATCGGAAGACTAGTAGACACTAAAACCAGGCACTCCAGTGTAGGATTCCCAAGCAGTGATCAGATCGCTACCCAGATATCTGCACCTAAAATCATTAAGAGTTCTTTTATTATTTTAAAAAGAATGAGGGAGAAATAGGAAGAGAATGAGGGGTGGGAGGGGAAGAGAGAGCTCTTCTAATTACTGGTTCATCACCCAAATAGCCACAATAACTGGGGCTGGGTCAGGATGAAGCCAGAAACCAAAAATTTCATCCATATCTCCCCTGTGGATACTAGGTGATCCCCCTCCATATACCTGGCCATCATTTGCTCCTGTCCCAACCACATCAGTAGGTGCTGGTGTGAGGCCCCCCAACAGGGAAAAACCTTACCAATTGTCTCGAGAGAGTGAGTTTCCCCAATGACCACCGAAGACGAGGCTTGATACAAAAGCAAGAGGCTTTATTCAGTCACCAGTGCGCTGGGGCCGGGGCCAGTTCATCACGCAGGAGGCTAGGCATCGACCCCGAATCATTATACAGAGGTTCTTTTAAAGGCTAAGCTAAGGCTAAAGTCATAAAACCATAACCATGAACAGGGAGGGGGAACCATTAACATAAACAGGGAGGGGGCCATGCAATTAGGGGCGGAGGCTAGTTGCAGGTTCCCCTTATCTCTCAGGCTCCCAGGCTCTATCATGAAATGTTCAACTATTCACTGTCCTTTACCTTCACTGTCGTTTACCGCAAGCAGAATACAGAAAGCAAAAAAGCAAATTAAATCCTTCTGTCCTTTCAATCCTAAATGTTCCTTTTCACTGGATAAGAAGCAGAATTGTCAGGATGTGAATGCCAGTGTCACAGGTAGTAGTTTAATCCACAGCACTAGTATGCCAGCCTGCTAAAATCATTTTTTCAAAGCTATGTATTTCCTTGCACATGTGGACATATAAAAAGCCTTATTGTAAATGAGGTATCATTGGATGTCATTTCTGATCTATTAAGTGGAGGAGAACTAACAAAGTATACATCCATCTTCAAATAGACAGTTTCTAGAAGAGAACAACTAAAAATTAAAGATCTCAAATAGAATTCCTTTGAAACTGCTAATATCTGCATACCATGGGAAAGTGCTTGAAAAACTCCAAGGGTTTACATTCCCAATTTTGAAAAAAAAAAATGTTTATTGAGAGGCAGAGTTACAGAAAGAGGGAGAAATCTTCTAACCCCTGGCTCACTTCCTCAAATGGCTACAACAGCTGGGACTGAGCTAGCCCAAAGCCAGAATCAAGGAACTTCATTTGTGATCTCTCACTTGCATAACAAAGGCCCAAACACGTGTGCCATCCTCCACTTTCTCAGATGTATTACCAGGGAGATGAATATGAAATAGACCAACTGAGACACGAAATGGCACCTTTATGGGATGCCTACATCACAGGTGGTAATTTAAACACATTACCAGCCCCCTTTTCCATTTTAAGGCCTCTGTGTTATATGACGCAGCACACTGAAATTAAGAAAAATGCCAGTTTTTATATGTTTGCAATACTTTCCTAAAAATGTCGGCTCATATCATAAGGCAAAAAAGTAGCTCTTTAGTTTATATCAATGTGATTATGTTTTAAAATACACATACCCAAGAATGGAATGAAATACTATATGTGAAGTACTATACTTCACATTTAATTCTTATCATATGCTTTTAAAAAGTGTTTATTTATTTTGATTGGAAAGATAGATCAAATTTACAAATAGAAAGATCATCAGTCCACTGATTCACTCCCCAAATGGCCACAATGGTCAGAGCTAAGCTAATCCAAAGCCAGGAGCCAGGAGCCAGGAGCTTCTTCCAGGACTCCCACGTGGGTTTAGGGTCCCATGGCTTTCGGTTGTCCTCTACTGTTTTCCCAGGCCACAAGCAGGGATGGGAAGTAGAGCAGCAAAGACACAAACCGGACCCCATATGGAATCCCAGCACTTGAAGGTGAGAATTTAGCCATTGAGCCATCGTTTTAGGCCCATCATGTGCTTTTTAAGGAGTTTTATATTTAGAGAAAAACGAAGAGGAAAGTATAAAATTCTTGTATTCCCCCACCTGTCATCTCTCAGTTTTCTCCGATTGTTGACATCTTGCTTTAGTGTGGTACAGCTGTTTGAACTGATGACAATACTGATGTGTTATTAACTGAAACCCATAATTTGAACTAGGATTCAATCTTGTGTTGGATTTTTAATGGGTTTGACAAATGTATAATGACATGTATCTACCATCTTGGGACCATGTGTGATAGTGAAATGCTTCTAAGTATCCCATTTTCGACTTATTCCTTCTACTTCCTGTATTATCTCCTCCTTTCCCGATCCCTAACAACAATTGATATTTTTACTGTTTTAACAGTTTTGTCATTGTTGGAATCATACAGGATGTTTTTTTCAAGCAGGCTTCTTCCACTCAGAAATATGTATGTTAGATTCTTCCTTGACTTCTTGTGGCTTCATACATCATTTCTTCTTAATGTGATGAATTATTCAGATTTATGACCATACCACAGTTCATTTATCCATTCATTTTCTAAAGGACATCTTGGTCACTTCTATTTTAGCAAAAAAAAAATGAATGAAACTCTGCTCTAAACATTTGTATGCAAGTTTCTATGTGGCCAAAGTTTCCAGCTCTTTTGAATAGATACCAGGGAGCATTTTGGTGGTTTATATGGTAAGAGTATCTTTAGCTTCGTAATCAACTACTAAACCGACTTCCTAAATAACTCCACCATTTTGTAATATGACCAGCATTGAATGAGTTTTTGTGTTCCACATACTTACAAGCCTTTGGTATTGTCAGTGTTTAGGATTTTGCTATTCTTATATTGGTGTGTAGTGGCATCTTGTTGCTTTAACTTGCAACCCCCTGATGACATATAATGAGAAACTTTTTTTTTCTTTAGCCTCTATCTTTGGCATGGCATCTCTTTAGATCCTTGGCCTGTTTTAAATTAGATTGTTTCATCCTTTTTTTTTTTTTTTTTTTTGAGGTTTAAAAGCTCTTCATATACTTTTTACACTAGTCTGTAATCAGGTAGATATTGAGCCTGATATTCTTCCACCCTGTTTACCAATTGCTTTCTCAAAGCAGGGAAAATCTAACCTATGTTTTTTTTCATGATGCTTAATTTTGATATTTCTTCTAAACAGTTACTGCCAAATCCAAAATCAACTAAATTTTCTAGCTTTGTATTTTACAACTAGGCATATGATCCATTGTCAGTTAATTTTTATAACAGGTAGATCTATGTATGATTTTGCAGGTAGAATTTGTCTATGTATGACTTTCGCACATACCACTTGTTTCAGACACTATCCCTTCTCCACTGACTTTGCTGCTTGCCAAAGTTCAGATGATATTTTCACATGAGCCGTTGATCTATTTGTTTATTTCTTCACCAGTATCACACCACCAGGATTGTTGTGACTTTACACTAAATCTTAAATCAGGCAGCGTATTAATTTGCTGGGATAACATGAAAATATCACAGATTGAGTCCATTAAACACATTAGTTATGTCTTCTCACAATTCTGAAGGCCAGGAGTCTGATATCAAGTTGTCAGTAGTATTTCTTTCTTCCAAGTCTTCTCTTCTTGGCTTGTGGATCTCCAGTTTATCCCTCTGACTTCCCTCTGTGTATTAACGTGTCTGTATCTAAATTCCTTTTTATAAAGATACCAGGTATATCGAATTAAGCCTCTCCTTAAAAACCTCATATCCAAATATGTTACATTCTGGATTTCTGGTACTCAGGGCTGCACTACATGGATTCAACTCATACGGACTGTGTCGGTCCTGTGAGTTTGCTCTAATTCAATATTGTCTTGCCTGTTCTTGTTTTGCCATTCTGTATAAAAGTATCTGTTTGCTGATATACACAAAATAGCTTGCTGGGGTTTTTATTGAAGTTGTCTTGAATCTATACATCAAGTTGGAAAGAAAAGAAATATTTCTTTCCCTCAGACTGGATCCCCCGGACCTTTGTAGTCTGAAACATTGTCCACACAAGCTTCCAACAGTGTGTTATTTCCAGTTTAGGTTTCCCTGCTCACCTGGCACTTCAGAGATCTCTGCTCTCAGACACTGAGGTGTGACACATTGTCCACCTGTCACATTTTTTCAAAGATTTATTTACTTATTTGTTTACTTATTTATTTATTTTTAACTTGAAAGGTATAGCGAGAAAGAGATCTTCCATTCACTGTTTCACTCCCCGATGACCACAGAGTTTTCCCAGACCAGTAACAGGGAGTTGGATTGAAAGTGGAGCAACCAGGACTCAAACCAGCACTGATGTGGGATGCCAGCAACACAGGCAGAAGTTTAGAATGCTATATCACTGAGCTGGTCCCCACATGTCACTTCTTAAATTGAGAAAGCAAGCGGTCTCCCTTGTAGCCTCATGTCTCTGACCTAAGATTTGTTGTTGTTAAATTTTTGTACTTTTTGGTTTTGGTGAAAACAAGAGTTAACTTCCAAGATCTTTACACACAGAGCAAGAAAGAAGAAATCTGCAACTTCATTTTTTTTTTTTATTTCACCATCATCATAAGCGAATCTCATTCACTGTGAAGTGATTTTACTCCCTCTTTCACAATGTCTCACAATTCTGAAGACCAAAAGTCTGATATCAAGTTTTCAGTAATATTCCTTTATTCTGAGTGTTACTATTTTAGTAATGGTTGGAATTAATCGTATTGGAGGTTTATAGTATTTTTAGTAATTTCTTTAGATGCAAGAAGGTGAGAAATTTGACCCTGTATCATGGGAGAAACTAGAACAGGACTGAAGTAAGATTTTCAAGCTTTTCTCCTTCTACAAGGACTTACTATTGTAATATGGGGGAAATTAGCTAGGGGAAGGGAAAACATGGGATGAGGGAAATCCCAGAGCCAATGGAATTGTTCCATAAAATTAAAAATAAAATAGAAGGAAAAACAACTTTAAAAAAATAATAATAATCCTGAAAAAAAAAAAAAGAAAAGAAAAATAGAGTCGAGACAAATGCTGTCCACTACTAGTTCATTTCCTAAATACCCATGACAACCAGGTCTGTCGAGGCCAAATCCGTGAGCAAGAAACCTAATCCAGGTTTCCACATGGGTGGCCGGAGCCTAGCTACATGAGTTATCCTCACTGCCTCACAGGGTTTTCCTGAGCAGAACCTGGAGTCAGGACCCAGAGCCAGGTATCAAACTCACCTACTCCAGAATGGTCCACTGGGGTCTTCAACTATGTCTTAACTCCTTGGCCACATGCCTGCCCCAGAATAGAACATTTGTAATTCATCTAGCATGCCTATGTAATTATGCTGGATTCTGTACTTTGAAAGTACATGTGACAAGGGAACAAAAACAAGGTTTAATTTTTTCAATACACAAGCCTTGCATCATTGATATCATATAGAATTGTTTGTAAATGTGGGGATCACAGTGAAGTATCCTTAGTCTAAGTCAGTTCACAAAATTAGCCATCTGCTCTGTAAAAGGCAAACAAGTACCATTCTTGCAGTGGAAAAGCAAACACCATAGTAGAAGATATTTGACAGATGTACAAAAATCAATACAAGGAAAAATATTATGCAGTAAGTACAAACTAGTATGAGGTTTAATGAAGAGATGTTACATCTGTTTGAAGGCACATTAGAAGATTGAAAAGAAAGGTGACAATTTGTAATGGATCTAAGAACTAGAGCACAGATATGGGACTCATGAAATATATTAAATACACATAAAAGAGCATTCAACTGCTAGAAAATTCAAATTATGTGAGACATAACACAAGTTACTAGAGATAGGCAGCCACTGAGGTTGATTTTAGTGGTTCTGAAATATCAGGGTCCCCACAAGCTCTGCACCAGTTTCAGTAGAGCTCTCGACAAACAAAAGGTGAATTGTAAATGGAGAGTTCTATTTAATACTGTACTTGACGTTTCTCAGGATCTGAAGGATGAGAAAGGAAAAGACTCTTAGAATAGTCAAGGCTGTGAGATTAGGGGCCCATTCTTCCTAAATCCTAGCTACTCAGATTAGGAAGGCACCCAGTTAGCCTGGGTAGCTTTGCTTTTGGCCACAGTGACAGGGTGCTCACCTTCCTGGCAGCTGCCCCACAGGTATGCAGTGCCGATCCCAGCTACTCCCGAAGCCTAACCCTGACAGCTACTTTGTTTACCTCGATCAATTTCTCCTTTTGTTTTCTCTGCTTTCTCTTTCCTGCCCACACACATAAAGTTATACCTTGGTATTTATCCTTCAATTCCTTTCACTTTGAACATTCTCTACATAATGTAAGTATCCTGTTAAGTGCCAGGTGTTTCTTGAGGACATAGCACATGCCCATGAAGTGCTGATTATCTAGTAGAGAAAGCAAATACAAACAAATGTAACAGAAATTTATTGGGAAGATAATAGAGTTTGATGTGAGGTACTGTGGAAAAACTAATGGGGCAATTAATTTTGACAATTGCTAAAAATTGCTTAGGAAAAGTGACAGGAAGAAGATATTTGAGTCACATCTTGAAAGTCATTTAGATTATGAAAATATATATGTACTTATCACTTGCCATTTTCATTATACTCATTTTGACACTTTATCTTATCTCTTAGACTGTAAATTCCTTGATGTCAGGAATTACATGTTCTGTGCCTTTGATTCACCCATAGGGCCAAAATATCTCACAGAAGGAGTATGTTTGGTACTAGCCAAATATTTTATTTAGACTCTCATGGGTTAAGTACCTATTTATTTTTTGTCATCCTGTTTTTTTTCTCCTCCATGTAAAGCTCAAGCAGTTCGGCATTCCTCTGTATATTTGTATCTAGCTCATATCATACCGGTACACTATATCTGCTGAACAGCCTATTTTAAAATATATGCAAATGTGTATTTTCTTTCTGTGCCATATTTTATGTGAATATATGAACATTTTTGCCCCATGGCCCTTTATGAGTGTGCACGGTTTCTTGCATAAATACATAAAAATGAAAAGCTTGGGGAGTTTAGAAAACTTTCTACTTTATTGTTTTTTTATAATATTTTAAAATATCTGAAGTTTTAAATACATTTTTTAAAAAGACATAATTTGAAAGCTATGTTAAACAATCATTTCAAAAGTTGCAAATTGGCATGTTACATATATTGCTATGAATTTTAATCTAGGAAGATGTAAATTTTGCGAATACCAAAAAGTTATAATTTAGTAACCACTCACTTACTTTTTAAAAAAATGTTATTTGCTTATTTGAAGGACAGAAGGAGACCTTCCATCCATGTGTTCACATCCCAAATGGCCACAACAGCCAGGTTACACCAGGTTGAAGCCATTACCCAGAAACTATCTCAGGTCTCCCACATCAGTGCCAGGGCCCAAGCTCTTCAGGAACATTCTCAAAGAGGTGACTAGGGGAAGAGCAGCCAGGACTCAAGAAGAGTGTTCCAAAGGGAGATGTCAGCACTCCACTGTACCAAAATACTGGTCATATTAGTGAACATTTAAATACATCACACAAGTTCCAGGGCCAAGGACAGTTTCAGAATGATGTTTTAAATGAATTGAAATCATTTTTAAGCACAGTAAAAATACTTCCCAAACTTCACTGTAAGAATCTACTATATAGGGGACACTAGAAATAGAGAAATAAATAAGCCATTGTTTCTATTTTTCAGGAATTCATAATTTAAGAATTAACATTTGTCCAACAGCCTATATTATGGGATAAACTTAAGCAGCTAAATATAAATTTAAAAATTAATAGCATTGGCAAGTTGGGCATGCGGAGCAGAAATCCGCTTCATCAGCCAATCTTGGCTGATGAGCGGAGGAAGCAGCCCATCCCCGCCCCCATCGCTGCTTTTTAAGTAGCCAGCACCATCTTTATTCTGTGGGTGGCCAGTGAGCCCTTTGGGCTCCAGGCTTTGCCCGCTGGCCAACAACTGATGAGCTCTGGGGACTTGGGGAGGGTGACAAAATATTGCCTAGGGACATCCATGGATATGGACACTGTATGTGAAAGTGAGGGATTAATCCTGAAGGACACCCAACAACAGGGCCACAGTACTGGCTGGTAAGTGAGGGGACCGAGACATGGTGGTATGGAGGAGAGAGACTGGAAGATCAGTATGGGTCAGACTGATTCATCAGCCCACGTGAGAGTCCTGAGATGGGCTTGTTAATGCAGAAAATCACTGACCGCCACACTCCATACCACACAAAAGCTATGGCTGGGGGCTGTCTAACAGAGCTAGATCCAAAAACCTGATTGAGTGTGTTGGAACAGGGTATAGGTCACACTACGCAGGGCCATGACACTAACCAGCATGCAAGAGAACCAGGACCGGGGATAGATTCTGTGGAGGATAAGTGGGCCCAACCCTATAGAAATCCAAGTCCCACTGGCTAGCTGAAGAGTTGGGGTGGTGACTGGCTGAACTAGGAGTGAACATGGAACTGGCCAACACTCACAGGTACTAGAGTTGAGAATAAGCTGGGCAGGTCCAAGCTGCAGTACCTGCATGCGCATCCTAAAACAGGGTGTGGTGCAGGCCAGCCCACAAAATCCACCATCTCATACAAAGGCCAAGATGGAGGGGCAGGCTATGCCGGGCAAGGACAGATGGAAATAACCTATGGATAGTGGAGTGAGTGAGTTTGTTCAGAGGAGATCTGTGGAGCTAGATAAAAAGATTTGGGAATCCTTGTTATGTAAGTATAGTTAAAGGTTTTCAGAGTAAGATTTGGATGACAAAAGAATCCTATGTAATAGTCTCAATTGACATTGAAAAAAAAATAAATTTTTAGGAAGCGATGAACAATGCTAAGTACTCAGAACGATGAAAATAAAGTTCACAGTTGACTCTGACAGATGAGTCCTTTGCATATAAGAAATTCATTTGGCAGTGTGAGTCTTAGAGATGACCTGACCAAGAAGTTGCAGGGATATGAAATACAGAATCTCTATTTTATGTAGGTGATTAAACGCTGAATTGATTTGCAGTTCTTTTGAAACTACTAAAAAGTGAGTGAGAGTTAGGAAATAGAGAAAGTAAATATTGACTTTGTTTACCAGATTCATGAGAAGTAAATAAAGGGGAAAGAAGAATGATAGCCAGAGGGAGTTACACGATAGCTTCTGTTCTTAGGTTTTCCCTACTATTCCTTCATTAAAATGGTACTTTTATTGCATCTTCATGGGTTAATGTTAAACTTAGAGCTTTTTTATAATTAATCATTTTGTAATTCTTTGGTTAGTTGCATTAATCTGAAATAATCAAATTTACCCCACAGCAAATTAAGTATAAATACTAAGTTGTACGATTTCCATGAATGCACAGGGTTAAAAAGTATTTATGACAGAAATATGTAAAACTGTGATTGAATAAAAGGAAGAAGTTGACAGCATGTTGGATAAATGTGAGATATCTTAACAAATGATTTTTAAATGAGGCCATCTGTTAAAGCTTGCTGATGCCCTGAGTCTGGAGCAAGAGGTTATTTATGTTTTCACGCAAATCAAGCTCTAACCAAAATACTTGGGAAAAAACAGATGCCTCATGGAAAATTCATTATTTCTAAAATAATTACAACCCTCTAAATATTAACATCCCATCCTACAAAGAACGGTATTATGCTAATTCTGTTTATATATGTGAATGTGAAATTATTGTATCATTGCTATAATACAATGCAGTGGTTTCTCCCTATCCCCACCTCCATCCACCCTCACCCCCAGCAAGTATATGCCTGCTTAGCAGCACTGAATTTCTACTTCTTTAGCCAAAAATAATTAACCTTTGGAAGTCATAACCCAAGTAGTTGAATTCTGACTAAAATCCAAATATAGATCTAATCTTTCCTAATTCTTTCCTCCCACTCATAGGTTCCTTTTTTTTTTCTTTGTTTCTTTCTAAGATTTATTGGTTTGAAAATTACAAAGATAAGTGGGGAGAGTATGGAAGGAGGGTCGGTAGAGAGAGAGATCATTCATCTGCTAGTTCACCCCTCAAATGGTGCAATGGCTGGCTCTGGACTAGGTTGAAGCCATGAGCCCAGAACAGCATCCAGGTCTCTAACGGGAGTGGCAGCAGCCCCAATTCCTGATTCATCTCCCCATTGCTTTCCCAGGTACATAAGCCAGAAACTGGTACAAAAGTAGAGCTGTCAGGGTTGAAACTGGTACTGCTATATTGGGTGTTGGCAGCACAAGCATCAGGTTAACCTACACAATTGCTGGTCCCTCATGGTACCACTTTGAATTGTATTTAACAAACAAAGGTGCCACTTAGAATTGTATTTTAGATCCACATTGCACAATCATAAGTAAAGTATGCTCCCAGTAACTGCTTTTTAAAGCTTGTAGTTTAGCATTTTACTAAGAAACGAACTTCCAGTGCTCCTACTGTTTTGTTAACATCGTTAGCTCACTTGTGAAGAAGGAGGAGTAGACAGAACTGCAGAAGGAGAGACTTGGGGAGTCCCTAAATTCTAGCTCCATTTTAGCTAAATTTGATTCTGCATTTAAAAACAGTAAATTTTTCAGAATTAGAGGGAAAAATGGAAACAATTTCATATTTGCAGCTTTTACTATTATTGAAAGAGTAATAAATAACGTATATAGTGGTGTTTTTGACTCTGTATGACACTTTGCTAATTTGCTTCTGAGTGAAATATCCAAATTCCTATAGCTCATAAACAACTCGTTTAGGGTTCACCACTGTACTTAGAAGCTTTTAGGTATAATCTATTTAGTAAATGATGAAATTACGTTCTTTATTCCTGGGTGTCTCGTCCTGTAAAGACGCTTCTAGCTTCGGTAGATTCATATCTACCTTATGATCCTGGCTTACTCACTGAGATAATACAGCCCAGTTCTGAGCTATTGTTGAGTTGAAGCATCTGTCAGGATGGAAGGTACAAGAAAGATCAGAGAATTACTTATGTGAAAGCCTCTGCTTCTTGCTCATGATAAAAAGTCTATGACAGCTGATTCCCATCATATCCATCTATGTGTTCTGCATAGAAATACCACACAGTGACTTAGGAGAACCTTTGCATTCCCGTGCCTGAATTTGAAAATCAGATTCACCACTTATTAGCTGTGTAGGCTTAGCACGTAGCTTCCCTCCACCTCGGTTGCCTTACTTGTTAATGGAAATTGTAACAACACCTTCCTAACAGCGTCATCGTGATGATTAAATGAATTGTTTTGGCTTTTTCCAGTGTTGTTATTGTTTGGTTTTCAGAGATAAGAAGGATTTTACTTTATTTGTAAGCTTATTTTTTTTTTTTTTTGAGTTTTAAAAGTTAAAATTTTTTCACTTTTGCTATTTCATATGTAGATATTATATACATACACATACATACTTACATATATATACTATTTTTCTTCAAAAAGTTGATTTATTTAAAAGACTTGGCACACAGCCTGATATGTAGTGGTTTTTCACACATGGCAGTATTGCCCTACTCATTGAAATCTGCAGATCTGTTCATTATTAGACAATAATTCTGTTCTTTGTGTCTTCCATATATATGGAAAATATTGGTAGCCCCTGCAAAATGGGACCAAAATAATATTCCTGTCATAAAAGAAGGAAAAGAAAATACTGTGTGCTTTGACATGCTTGGTCTCATTTAATCTTTAAAACAATTCATGCAAAATACGTCTTACTGGCCAGTTCTTTTCACAGGAGAGACCTGAAGCTTAGGGAGAATGCTTTGCACAAGATCAAAGGTCTACTAAATAGCAAAGCCAAGATTCAGTCAGAGCAGTAGCTGACTCAAAGGCCCATCTGTTTTCACCTCACTCTCCTGGCTAAATTACCAGCATTCGGGACATAGTTCTTTTCCTCTATTTTTGGACATGGCAAATTAAAATAGACTTCTACAACATTCTAACTCATTTGCCTCTCCTCCCTTCAAGTAAGAACATACCCAATAATGCTTGTTCATTGGACAAATACTTTTTTCCTAAAAAGAAGAACAACGAACATTTTATATCTATAACACTGTCATGGCTTACTTGTACTCAAGTGTATGCCTTTATGGCTTTGTGGAAAAGCAAAACTGGAATTTCATAAATGAAATATAGTTAACCTAATATAATTTCTATCCTGAATAGGTTCCAAAGTCTAAATTAATGAACATGCATACATCTAATGCCTTCTTACCCACTTTTTATTTTAATAATCTTTTTTTTAACTAAAAACTTCTTCAGGCTAAATGTTGGCTCTATACTTATCCTCCTGGCCTTTGGTCAAAACCAGTAAAATTTTTATCTGGTAATAACTTTGGTTTTAATGTAGAAAAGCCTTATGAATGATAATTATTTGTCATCTAAGATAATAAAAGATGACAAGTGCTAACATGTGTAAAGCACTTGTAGTGTAGATTTATAGAAAGAAATATATTTCAAAGTAAAGTTACATTTAGTTCATCTTTTTTCAAATGAACACAAAGTTGTTTGAGAATACTGCAGTTGTTTTGCTTGGCTAGATCACGCCCTGCTAATGCCAGTCATTCCAGAAACTATCTGCTGTTGCATCCATCCTTTTAGCCATGCTTATATCTATAAGCTCTGCATTTAGAGGCATGCTTATCCCTTGTGTTGACTATTTGTTTTGCTTTCGTCACAGCACAGAGAAGATGCCTCTACCAGCATAGTCATACAACCTGGGGAGCTTACCTGACCTCACTGTGCCTCATCTTCTTATCTTTTCTGTGTGTCAGTCACTGGACCAGCTGCTTAATTTGTCAATTTCATTTATGTTCACATTAACATAATGCAGAAGCCAAGGAAGCTTTTATTCTACCAAAGATCAATGGCTGCTCAGTAGCAGAGCTGGAATTCAAACACACTTGTTTTAAAACCTGTGCTTTGTGTACAACTGTAGCATACCTATTCCACCCACACTGCTTCCACAGCATTTGCCTGGGGAGAGGAATCCTTCCTATCACTGGCCTACATACATTCCCACCTCTTCCCCCAGGCAACTGTGTTTTGCTAGTGGTAATGTGTCATGTCTCCTTGAATAGTTGTCCAACTTTTTTCTCCCCAAGCACACCTAAGAACTACTTGCACTAGTAGCATTACATGGAGTTCCCAAGGGATATAATTCAAGGCCTAGGGGAAAAAATGAACAAGCATAGTTTGAAAAATCTTGGTTAGGTGATTGAAACTCGCCCATCAATGATGAGACCTAATGGTACTGTAAGATCTAACAGTCTATAACTCATTCAAGCCTCACAATAACTCTTTAGATTAGATGCAGTATTGAAGTAAATATTCTAGCTTTCTCTTCACTTTTAACAAAGATAAGCTGCATCCTCAAAGTTGGCCAAGCAAAATCTTATCCATCGAGGATAAGCTTTCTTATTCAAGGCCTTTTATGTACTTTTATGGCTCTTTTCTCCAACTCTTAAAGAATTTTAGTCGGATTCTTTTAAGAATAATTTAACTCTTAAAAATACCAAAATATTAACTTCCAGGCCCAGAGAAGAGTGAGAAAAATAATAATAATAATAAAACATACCAAATTAGCATTTGGCACTTTCCACTAAATCTTAAAAAGCCTCAGCAAAAGTGTTTGGCAAAACAGTGAAGATACACCACTTAGGACACCTGCACCCCACACTCCTGGGTTCCAGTCCTAGAGCTGATTCTAGCTCCTGTAAGTGCCATGCTTCCCTGGTGTCCACACAGCAGACCTGGGTTGAGTTCCTAGCTCCTGGCTTTAGCTTGATGCAACCCTGGCCCCTAAATCTCTTATCTTTTCTCTCTCTCCTCTCTTCCCCTCTCCTTGCCTTATCTTCATCTCCTTCCGCTCCATTGCCGTGTGTGTGTGCCTTTCAAATAAATAACATACATGAAATTTACAACTTCTTAATTTTAATATTAAAAGGCACCTGTTTCTGATGCTTCAAGCAGCTCAGGAAGATAGGTTAGTACAAATAAATTCAGTGACACCTGGCTACAAGTGCCTTCATTTTCACTGATCTCCTTTTCAGAATACCTATTTCGTTATAGCACTTATGAATTCAAAACATGACTACAGATGAATTTCTTAACATGTACATTATGTTTCCTGAGCGTGCTAATTCTTTAAGGAAATTAAGGGAAAAAATAATGAAACAATGTTACAGAGGTACTTAATTTTTTTAATCTGGGGTAGTACTATGTTAATTAATGCTTATTTTATGCAAACTAGACTGTATCTATTAACGGACACATTACTGTCAAGAAAATATTACTTGTCTTAATTATCAGTAATGAAGCAGGGATAAGCTGCTCACTTAGATATAATATATCTAATGACCTTTTCAGTTAGAGGTTGTGATGAAAGGTATCAGTTACACAAATTATGCTTCATTCAGCTTCTGGCCTTTGTGTAGATTAATGTTTGGTGGACGAGTTTTAAAGTCAGGCATAAATTGCGTTTGGTGTTTAAAATCGATTTAATGTCTTGCTTTCAGTACATCATTTTCTCATTTATAAGGCTCAACTTTGTCTTCAAGCTTAAAAATATAGTTCTACTGAATTTTGAATTACCTGCCAATGTGTTTTTTCCCAACCTTACCAAATAAAGCAGTACATATATTTCCACTTGTTTTACCAAAAACATACTTAATGACTAAAGTTTCTTTGCTATTTCTGAAGACCATAAACACAGTGTTTACAGTGACAATTTGAACTAGGAACATAAATATTTATATTATTCATAATTAGATTTCTTGGGATGACACAAAGCTGCTTATTTTGAAATAATTAGAAATATCATTTATCAGCGACTTACTGAATAACCAGTATCTCATAATATTGAAACATCACTCAAGAATTTATAACTTTTACCTCTTCAGGTCCACAGAAATATTGTTCATAAAAATTTATTAGTTATTTATAATTGAAAGTCAAGGTTACACAGAGAGAAGCAGAGACAGAGAGGAAGATCGTCCGTCGTCTGGTTCACTCCCCTAATAGCTACAATGGTCAGAGCTGAGCTGGTGCAAAACTGGGAGCCAGAAGTTTCTTTTGGGTCTCCCACATGGGTTCAGGGATCCAAGGACTTGAGCCATCCTTCACTGCTTTCCCAGGTCATGAGCAGGGAGCTGAATCTGAAGTGGAGCAGCCAGGGCATGAACAAGTCTACTATGCCTCAGTGCTGGGCCCTGTGTTTTAAATAACTAAGTAAGGGTTTAAATTATGGGACTCTGTGGAACAGGGCTATGAAACAAAAACTAATTTTCAACTTTTTGAGCTCTAGAATATTTACTTTATACAAAATCTTACTCAGAAGCACAATAATGAAATCTAATAAAATTAAAATTGCTCTGATAAAATATAAAGACTCCTAGAGTAATTTAAAGGAATCCAGGCCTCTCGGAACAGAATGTTGCTATTAGGATTCTGGTTATTGTGCTGTTAACATAGCCCACATACTAGAGTGGGGATGCAGACATACCAGCTTTGCAGCCCTCTCTTTAATGATGAAGAACACAAACCCTGAAGATAACTGTAACCAACCTGCAGTAACAGTAGTGCTTATAGATCTTTTTCCTACTCACTATCACTCTGTAAACAATAAATTTTGAAAACTATGTAAAGGCAACCGGGACAATGACTGAGTGGCTAAATCCTTCCTTTGCAAGCCAGAGATGCTGCTTTATGTCCTGGTTGTGCCACTTCCCATCCAGCTCTTTGCTTGTACCTGGGAAAGCAGTAGAGGATGGCCCAAGGCCTTGAGACCCTGCACCCACGTGGGAGACCCAGAAGAAGCTCCTGATTGCTGGCTTCAGATTGACTCAGCTCCAGCCATTGCAGTCGCTTGGGGAGTGAACCAGCGGGTGGAATATCTTTTCTCTCTCCTTCTCTCTATAAATCTGGTTTTCCAATAAAAAATTTTTTAAAAAAATTTATTTTTATTACAAAGTCAGATATACAGAGAGGAGGAGAGACAGAGAGGAAGATCTTCCGTCCAATGATTCACTCCCCAAGTGAGCCGCAACAGGCCGGTACTCGCCAATCCGAAGCCGGGAACCTGGAACCTCTTCCAGGTCTCCCACGCAGGTGCAGGGTCCCAATGCATTGGGCCGTCCTCGACTGCTTTCCCAGGCCACAAGCAGGGAGCTGGACGGGAAGTGGAGCTGCCGGGATTAGAACCGGTACCCATATGGGATTCTGGCGTGTTCAAGGCGAGGACTTTAGCCACTAGGCTACGCCGCCAGGCCCCTCCAATAAAAATTTTAAATATCTTTAAAAAAGAAAACTATATAAAGAACTATTTCTGAAGTACTTAGTATATAGTAAATTATAATAATAATAATAATGTCCAGTATGTTAATTTACTGCTTAGGACACCTGTATCCCTATCTGAGTGCCTATAACTAAGTCCTACCTCTAGCTTCAGTCAAGTTTCCTGCTACTGTCTCTCTCTTTCTCTCTCTCTCGCTCTCGCTCTCGCTCTCGCTCTCTCCAATCCTTTATCTCTTTTTCTGTTATTCTGTCTTGCAAATTAGAAAAAAATTAAAGATTATGAAGTCAGCTATTTGGGACCCATGCTGCAGCTCAAAAGGCTAATCCTCTGCCTGCTTGCCAGCATCCTGTATGGATGCTATTCTAGTCCTGTCCCCAGGGATGGGGAACAGCCAGTGATGTCATCCATGGTCCCCGATGTGGAGCATTCTCCGTGGACTCTGCTCAAGTGGTTTCGATAATTCTGAAATATTGTTGATCTCAAATACCCAAGTGTGAGGAAAGCCTTCCAAGGTCCACTGACTGACATAGTCCACCTTAGAGTTTACATTCCACCAGATACTTGCTGTCAACGCTTGTCTGGGGTAGTCAACCAGTTTGTTTTGCCCTGTTTCTTCTGCTGTGGTACCAGACGTCCTCTGCAGGCTCCAACGGACTGCCGTATCTTCCATGTGCATCTGCATATGCCGTCCACTGCTCTGTTTTGTCCACTGAGGAGGCCAAGTTCTGACATACACACTCCATGATCAGACCGTAGATCCTGCGGTTCTCCTCGTGGTTGGAGTTCTGAGTCCAGTGGCTCAGCCGCGGGGATCCCCAAAGAAACCATATCTGAAGTGATCCCAGACCTAGCTTGTGTGTGCTTGCCAGTTTGGGGTCCAGCTCTGTCAACTCTCCTTTTATTAACCCTCCTGTGTGTTCCACTACAATAGAGACCAGGAATGACTTCTCTGTCATGGATTACCCAAAGCCTAGAAGAGTTTCTGATGGTAGCTCCTCTAACAAGCTTTTGTTTTCCTTGCTCTCAAGCAAAAAATTTTCTCTGCATCGGAGCGTTCTTCTCACTGTGTAAATTATAATAAAAAGGGGGTACAGGACGCTCCTTTTGATATTAAGGAGACTTTTTTCAAAAAGCAATAACTTAAAACTCATCTTACATTTTTCCTCCTCCTTCATTTGCAAATCACCTCCATGATGAGAACATTCCTTTTTTTTTTTTTTGCCCCCCTCCTCCTGCCTCTTGTGTGGACATTCTTTACATAATATGCTTGTAGTTACTCTTGGAAAGTTGGGGATTTTATATCTTTCTTTTATCCTGCAGAATAATCTTAGAAAATTGTAGTTGCTCATGTGCACCCTGTGGCCATGATGGAACTGTCAAAACATGGAGGCTTTAAATACAACTAATGCAGCCCCGTGTGATGGCTCAGGTCTGGCTGCTCCACTCCCCATCCAGCTCCCTGCATGTGGCCTGGGAAAGCAGTAGAGGATGGCCCATAGCCGTGGGACCCTACACCCACATGGGAGACCCAGAAGAAGCTCCTGGCTCCTGGATATAGGTTGGCTCAGTTTCTGCTGTTACAGCCACTTGGGGAGTGAACCAACAAACAGAAAACTTTGTCTCTGTCTACCTCGCTCTCTGTAAATCTGATCTGCCTTATCTATAACAATAAATATTTAACAACAACAATACTACAATTAATGAATGTCCCTTCAAACACAGTAGCCCTCAGAAAAGTACCCTCCTTCACTACTGGTGGGAGTATAGGCTACTACAACCACTGTGGAAGTCAGTATGGAGAGTATTAAGACAACTGAAAATCAACCTGCCACATGACCCAGCTATCCTGCTCCTAGGAATATATCCAAAGGAAATGAAATCTGCTTGTGAGAAAGAAATCATATTTACAGCAACACAATCTACAATAGTAAAAACATGGAAATAACCCAGATGCCCATCCAAACATGAGTGGATAAAGAAACTGGTACATCTACCCTGTGGAATACTACTCAGCCACTAAAAGGAGTACAGGTCTACCATTTACAACCAAATGGTCCCAACTAGAGACCATTATGTTTATTGAAATAAGTTAATGCCAAAAGGACAAATACTGTTTGTTCTCTCTTGTATAAGGCAACTTTCATGCAAATTATAAGATAGTAGCCCTTTCAATACAGTTTTTGCTGCAACTCATGGGTTTTGATATTTTGATTTATTCTAAATATCTGTTTTCCTCAAATTAAATTCTTCACTGACATAAATCACACAGTAGCATCATTTTCTTCAAGAAGGTTTTTTGTTTTCTTTTTCATTTCTTCATCAATACATTGGTTATTCAGTACCATCGTATTTAACTCCATGGTGTTGTACATTTTTTAACTTTATTCCTGTTGTTGATTTTGTTTTATTGCTTTTCATTTACGGGAATGTATAGTAACTGTGGAATAGAGACTGTCATATCCAGATGTGAAGATACAATGCAATGTGCATCTCTACTTCCAAATCAAAGATGGACTCCACTGAAACTGTTGGATGTATCTTGAGAATAGAATGCTGAACTGTCTGCCATTGTCTCTACCTGCAATGTCGGGATACGCTTAAATAGCAGAGTGAAGGACTTATGACTGTTTATGAAGGACTACACTATTGTAATAATATGGGAGAAATCAGTTGTGGAGAGGGAATTTTGGGGATGGGGTAAGGGAAATCCCACAGCCGATGAAATTATATCATGAAATTTAAAATGAAATAGAAGATGGGCCCGGCAGCGTGGCCTAGCGGCTAAAGTCCTCGCCTTGAAAGCCCCGGGATCCCATATGGGCACCGGTTCTAACCCCGGCAGCTCCACTTCCCATCCAGCTCCCTGCTTGTGGCCTGGGAAAGCAGTTGAGGACGGCCCAATGCATTGGGACCCTGCACCGGCGTGGGAGACCTGGAAGAGGTTCCAGGTTCCCGGCTTTTGATCGGCGTGCATCAGCCCGTTGCGGCTCACTTTGGGAGTGAATCATCGGACGGAAGATCTTCCTCTCTGTCTCTCCTCCTCTGTATATATCTGGCTGTAATGAAATGAATAAATCTTTAAAAAAAAAAAAATAAAATGAAATAGAAGATAAAAAAAAAACCAGTATCCCTCTTCCACTGATCTATTATGATTTTATGCTGGCCAGAGTAGCTAGTGAGAAGCAAAATATGAAGCAAAAGAAGTGTCTGACTCATCTTTCCCAGGAAGCTGAAAAACAGAATGAACACCATTGAACTTCAATGGTGATTTTAGCTCCCATCAAGAAGTTCTTTTTTTACAAGAATTTTTTTACGGAAAATAATGTGCATAGCCAGAATAGAAATTTATATTTAACAGAACTGAATGGTCACATTTTCAAGTAATATGTGCCCTGGCATTTGAACAGCTGTTTTATCTAAATCAGATTTGAATACTGTTCTTTAACCTTCCCAGCTGTAGCGGGGGTGGTGTGTTAGTCTAATCCTGTATAAAATATGCATAGTATATTTAAATTTGAAAACTTAAGCACATATTTGTATTAAACTGATAAATTTTAGGCATGCAAGTTTATTTTGGAGAAACCTTGTGTCTTTCTGTGAGTTATTTATTTCTCCCTAGAGTATTGTAAATCTGAGCAAACTTTAACCAATTAAAATATTCTTCCAAGTGTATTTTTTATACTTTTATATCAGTACTACGCAAAAAATATATACAGTTTCCATGTGTAAGCTTATAATTACTTTGGTATAACCATAGAAGAAATTTAACTATAGCTGTTCCTGTATATTTTTTTTCCTATCTGATTCTCTGACCCCAAAAGATATTTGTTTAGTAACATAAAAATGGCTTGAGTAGGAGGTAACCTCTGTAGAAAGGCAAAATAAAAGAGCTCTACTCTGGATGACTGTAGTGAATAACAATGTGTACATCTTAACGTGTTGTACTGAAAGAGGAAGTTTTAGAATAAACAGAAATGTTAATGATTATCACCCACATGTTCATAACATGTGTACACATACAGAGATCCATATAGGTACATAGTATCTCTGTGTTTGTATACTATATGCAAACCTATGTTCCTTAGCCTTATGAGGAAAGCACAGAAGTTATCTAGGGAACACTCCAAGCATCCCGACACCAAACTCTAGATATCTAATCTCACAGGAAATGAAGAGGTTAAAGGGAGGGAAACTTCTTGGAAAAATAGCTAATTCTAGGCCTAGGGCAGATATTTAAATTATGGAGATATGAGAAAAGGCACAGGAATCAACTTGAGGATCCAACTTATCCAGTCTGAGAAATAAATAATGGAAAATAATCCATTAAGCAAAATGGAAACTGATGGATGCATGCTGAGATGGATAGATGGATAAACTTCTTGTTGTGGTAGTATGACAAGTAGTAAACAGCACAAGAATTGTGAAAATATAAAATTACCATTGGACAATCAGAGGTGTGTTCAACTTAAATGAGAATTTTAGCGGAAACTAGGCTAGCCAATAGATTTCATGAGGTTTAATGAGGAAAAGAATACTGATATAATCTCAGGTTAGCATCCTGTCAAATTACTAATAGTTAAAAAGGAAAAATGATGCTTTGATGGTGGAAAAATCTTAAGAACAAGCAACATGGCCAGATGATCAAACTCAATATCGTGAGTCAACATCACATCACCTTGATGTGAAGCCATGAGAGAAGAATATTGTATGAGTGATTCTCCACTCCAAAACACTTGATCATGAAGAAAATATCAGATGGATCTGGATTGATGATAATTTCCACAGAACAGAAGTCCTGCAGCACTGAAGAACTATTGAAGACACGCAAAACAGAAATCCAGAATACTGGCCAGCGGTGGGGAGTGAGGGATGTGCTGCTAATGTTAGGGAGATTGATGTTTGAGGTCTGTGCATTTAAAATTAAATTGTATAAATGTGATTTCCTGACCTCAGGGATTAATCAGCAGTGGGAAACCTTTTCTCTGCCAGGGACCATTGGATATTTCTAGCATCACACATATATCATACAGAATAATCAACTTGAACATTATTAGCCTGCTATAGTTTATTTGAACTTATACTCCCACCTTGACTGAATCAAATGTTTACACCGGGCTTAAATGACCAGTGTATAGATGTTTTCTACCCCAAATTACATGATGACTATGTAGGAGAATCACTTTGTTTTCAGAAACATGCCATAATATTTAGAGATTATTGGAAGAGACTCTAATGCTTGTTCTTGGGTTGTTTAGCATAAGACTGATGACAGTGTATATATGTACTTGGAGGAATGTACTTGTATTCAAAGACATTATAGCAAAGGTTTTAAAATGTTGACAGTTGGAGATTGGGATATGTAAATTCTTCATCATAGGAATATTAGTGTTTAAACTCTGACCTTTGAGAGTTCATTCAGGAAAGTGCCAGATTGTCATTTATAAAATCTCCATGAGAGCTACATAATTAAAGTCACAAGGATAGAATGTTCTATGCTATTGTTTTTATTTTTTGTTGTTGTTTCTTTTTTAAAAAAATATTAATTTATTTTTACTACAAAGTCAGATATACAGTGAGGAAAAGAGACAGAGAAAGATTTTCTGTCTGTTGATTCACTCCCCAATTGACTGTAACGACCAGTGTTGAGCTGATCCGAAGCCAGAAGCTTGGAGCAGGTTCCCAAGGCCATGAGCCATCCTCAGCTGCTTTCCCAGGGCACAGGCATGGAGCTGAATGGAAAGCAGGGCCACCAGGATTAGAACCAGCGCCCAGATGGGATTTCAGTGTGTTCAAGGCGAGGACTTTAGCTGCTAAGCTGCTGTGCCAGGCCCAAGAATTCTTATCAGCTATGAAGAGCTCTTTTTTATTTTTTTAAACTAGGCTACTATTTTTTTTTTCAATTTCATTTCATTTTATGACACAGTTTCATAGGCTCTGGGATTCCCCCAGCCCCTCCCCTTCCTCCATATTGTTGCAATAGTACAGTTCATGAGCAGTCATGATTCCTTCATTGCAAGCATGTACCATGCATCGATTCCAGCATCTTCTTGTCCAGATAAATTCAACAGTTTCTTGGGGAGACCATCTCTAGTCTGAAAGCAGAGCTGGCAGAATATCATCCTGTCCAATGAAAAGCTGCAACATAACATCAACAACAATTTACAACACTATGAAGTTAATTGACATGGTATTGAATGACCAGTATGTTAGAAAATGCAAGTTCTTAACCACATCCTGTGACCACTTCATTGACATTTCAATTTTAGTTTATACACAACCAGTTGCTATACACCTTAAAATGGCTATAGGGTATTATTCAGCTGTCTCATGTCTATTTTCATTTTTATATTTAGCAGTTTATAGTATTGAAGCATAATTTTTACTGAACTTGGCAAATTTTAGGATAGTTCAAACTGGCTTATAACTCTAACAAGGCATATGTCAACAGCTGAGACGCAGAACAGTTTTAGGAGGGGTGTGCAGAGAAATCTTCAATACCTTAGTGAGGAGTAACTAATCTTTGTGTCCTGTCTAGTAAGATATATGTGAGTCCATACTATGCATCCCCAAGAAAATGTTTTCCTTCTCCTGGCCTATTTATATAGTAGTATAAGTGTCGAAATAAGTAGGCTTTTTAAAGATTTATTTATTTTTATTATAAAGGCAGATGTAGAGGGAGAAGGACAGAGAGAAAGATCTTCCATCCACTGGCTCAATCCCCAAGTGGCCACAACAGCCAGAGCTAATCCGAAGCCAGGAGTCAGATGTCTCTTCCAGGTGTACTATACAGGTGCAGGGTCCCAAAGTATTGGGCCGTCCTCAAATGCTTTCCCAGGCCACAAGCAGGCAGGTGGATTGGGAGGTGGGACAGCTGGGACACAAATGGTATCTATATGGGATCCCAGCACATGCCTCTCTACTCCATCTGCTGTGATGTAGAAGTGGGTGATATGTTCCCAAAAGTTTCTGTGTTTGGGGCTCAGGGCCAACACTGGCAGTGTTATGAGATGGTCTGGACCTTTAGGAGATGAGACCTAGTGGACAGTTCTTAGGTCAGTTGAGAGTATTCCCTCCAAAAGCATTAGGGTGATCGTCATGGATCCCTGAGAATTCTCACGACAAGACGGTCAGAAAATCCCGAGTGCAGCACTGCCCAGCCTGTCACCAGCTTCCTGATCAAGGTGTCATCAGTCCCTCGCTCACGCTCCCATCATTCCTATCGACCTGAAAGGTAGTCAAGGTGCAGCCTTGCTAGACCTTGTCCATGCTGTTTGGACCTTCAGCCTACAAAACTGAGCGAAATAAACCTCCTTTGTCATAAGTAACCTATCTTAAATATTATGTTTCGGTAACATAAAGCTGGCCGATACACCGTTCTGACTTTTTAGCCTGTAGAAGAATTCCATTCTCTGTACTGACTCAGAATAAACTTTGACTTCAGTGATTACTACTCCTGTGATTATATCTACTTACCAATCACTTGAATAGCCACAATGTCTAATATATGTTTAAGATTTATATGTTTGAGAGGCAGAGTTACAGAGAGAGAAGGACAGACACAAAGAAAGATCTTCCATCCACTGGGTCACTTTCCAAATGACCACAGCTGGGCCAGGCTTATCCCAAGATGCAAGATCTTCTTCCTGGTCTCCACACAGATGCAAGGTCCAACAACTTAGGCCATCTTCCTTTGTTTTTCCAACTTTTTGATCCAGCACAGAGCTGGATCAAAATTGGAGTAACTAGGACTCCACTGGCATCCATATATAATGCCAGTATTGCAGATAGTGGTTTAACCCACTATACCACAGCTGACCACTTCATATGTTTTTGAAGTTGCATGTTGTCATTGACTTGAGCTGTCAGTAAAAGAAGAGTGTTTCTTTCCCAGAATCATACCGCTTTGGATAAAGTTAAGATTTTTGTTCTCTAGCATTTTCATTTCCTTAGATATAGCCAATAGAGAGAAGTTCAATTTGATGTTTGAATATTAGCTTTTAAGCTGTCACATTAATTAGATGGATTATCAGTAAGCTTCTTATATCTCCTAATATTCTTGTTCTTAAAGTCATTTTAAGGTTTTTTTAAACTACTGTATCAAGCATGCTGCTTAAATAGCTATGTGGGGCCCGGCTCAGTAGCCTAGTGGCTGAAGTCCTCACCTGGATCCCATAAAGCGCTAATTCTAATCCTGGCAGCCCCGCTTCCCATCCAGCTCCCTGTTTGTGGCCTGGGAAAGCAGTTGAGGACGGCCCAAAGCTTTCGGACCCTGCACCAACATGGGAGATCCGGAAGAAGCTCCTGGTTCCTGGCTTCAGATCAGCTCAGCTTCAGCCATTGCAGCCCTCTGGGGAGTGACCTGTGGATAAAAGATCTGTCTCTGTCTCTCCTTCTCTGCCTTTCAAATAAAAATAAATATTTTTAAAAACATGTTTTCAACTGAAATGGAAGACCATGGATATTGGAAAATATGTCAGTACTTTGAAACAGATAAATATGTTTGAAAACTTAAAATTCTAAATGCACTCACATGGTCAGCACTGTATTTTAAGCCAGAGTATTCGCCTGGGATCTGATAATGACAACATTGTAAAGCTTAATTGTATTTTTATGGCCCATGCCATCTGTGCATTTGTTCTGCTTTCAGTAGTAATAGAGTATTCCAAAAGAAACCACACAATACATTTAGTTTGCAATGCAATCATCTTATCACAAATGCATCAAAGCAAATTATCTCTTATCATTTCAGATCCTATTTTTGTACTGTAGATTTTGTATCTATTTGAAATTAGAAGAACTTCTTAGCTACTAAAGATATATACATGTGGTTGATTCAAACAGTAGAAACAAAAGTCTTGGTTTTATTTTTTTAACAAACTCAAATTTAAGAAAGAACTATTATTCTTGACTATATGATCATTTTCTGATGTCTGGGGATTAAGGTTTTTTTTAAGGTGTTTTTTGTTTTTTTTTTTTTTTGTTTTTTTTTTGAAAGTCAGATTTACAGAGAGATGGCAAGACAGAGAGATCTTCCATCCACTGGTTTACTCCCGAAGTGGCCGCCATGGCAATGGCCGTGGAGCTGAGTCAGTCTGAAGCCAGGAATGAGGAACTTCTTCTAGGTCTCCCACGTGGGTGCAGGGTCCCAAGGCTTTGGGCTGTCCTTGAATGCTTGCCTAAGACACAGGCAGGGAGCTGGAAGGGAAGCTTGGCAGCCAAGATACAAACCAGTGTTTTATGGGATCCTGGCACATGCAAGGCAAGGGTTTTGGCCCCTAGGCTATCACACCAAGCCCAGGATTGAAGTTTTTAAGGTTACCCTGCAAATGTACTTAAACCCAGCTGCTGTGTCCTTAGAAATTTTAGGCTGAGACAGATTTTGAAACCATCCTGTGGAGCAAGAATTGGCCTAGTGCTCAGGATGCCTGTTAGGATGCCAACATTCCCCATTGGTATCTGAGTTAGAGTCTTACCTCTGTTCTCTCTTGTAGCTTCCAGCTAATATATGCCCTGGGAAACAATACGCATTGGCTCAAGTAGTTGAGTCCATTCCACTTACAGAGCAACATAGGTTGAATATTCAGCTCACAGTCTCAGGCTTGTTTGCGGAGTAGACCATCAGATGGGGGTGTCTCACTTGGATTTTTTTCCTTGATCTTCTCCCAGCCACCCCTTCCTCTCAAAAATACTTTTTGTATAAACACTAGTTTGTATAAAGTCTATTTTGATAACTTAATAATTTCACTAAAACTGTCGTAAACATTTTTTTTTTAATGAGGCCTGGTGCAATGGCTGAATCATTCAATCCTCACCTTGCAAGCACTGGGATCTTGTAATGAAGCCAGTTTATGTCCTAACTGCTGCACAAACCATCCAGCTCCCTTCTTTTTTGCCTGGGGTGGCAATAGATGATGGGCCAAAGCCTTGGGACTTTCCACCTGTGTGGAAAATCCAGAAGAATTTCCTGAGTCCTCACTTTGGTTCGGCTCAGCTCCACCCATTGTGGACACTTAGAAAGTAACCAGTAGAATGGGTGTATGGCACTGTGGTCAAGACACCATCTGATACATATGCCTCATATCAAAGTGCCTGGGTAACTATAGCCCTGGGAGAGAACAAGGATGACCCAAGGACTTGGATCCCTGCTATCAGTGTAGCTGAACCAGATTGATTTCCTGACTCTGGACTTCAGCCTTGTCCAGCCCCAACTGTTGTGGGAATTTATAATGTGAACCAACAGATGAGAGCTCTATGTCTCTGCCTTTTAGGTAAATAATTTTTAATTTAAATAAGCAAACAAAATAATTGTAAAACCCATGCTTTCAGAGCTGGGCACCATGGCATAATGAGTTAGGCCTATGCCTATGGTGCTGGCATTGCATATGGGTACCTATTCAAATCCCAGCTGCTGCTGTTCAAATCCCAATCCAGCTACCTACTAATATGCCTGGGAAAGCAGCAAAAGATGATCCAAGTAATTGGGTTTCTGCACCCACATGGGATGCTTGGAAGACGCTTTAGGCTCCTAGCTTTGACTGGCCCAGTTCCAGTCATTGTGGCCATTTAGGCAGTGTACCAGTAGTCATCCTTTGAGAATGTGTCTCCTTGTACCTTTAGAGAATGCAGTTACTACATTCTCCAAATGTATCATTGTCCCCTCTTTCAAAAGGACTTCTTTTTTTAATTTTCTTATCTTCATTTTATGTAAAAGGCAGAGAGAGACAGTGATAAAATCTTGTACATGTCATAATATGTGTGAGTGTGTGTGTGTGTATTAGAGATTTGGGTTGTTTACTTAAAAGACAGAGTTACTGGGGTGCAGGCAGGACAGATAGAGGAGAGAAAAAGAGAAGCCCTCCATCAAACTGGTTCACACCCCAAAAGGCTGCATTAGCTGGAAGCTAGGCAGGTTCAACACAAGGAGCCAGGAGACTCCTGAAGGTCTCCCACAGTAGTGCAGGGACCCACACACTGGACCCGTCTTCTGCTGCTGTCTCAAGTGTGTTAACCAGAATCTCATCAGAAGTGGAACAGCCAGGACTCGAACCAGCATTGATATAGGATGCTGGCACTTCAAGCAACTGCTCTACTCAGTACGCCGCAGCACTGGCACCTATCTGCTACATTTTTTTTAATCAGTAAGATACACTAGTAAACCTATAACTCCATATATTGTTCCTATGTTCTCTTTTTTGTTAGCATTTGTCTTCTGATTTTTTTTTTATCTTGTCACATAAAATTGTTTTGATTCATCCCTTTCCTATCTTTATCCAGAATAATTCTCAAGGCAGTTTCCTTCTCTTGTCTTTCACCACTGCAAAGCCATTAAAGAATTCTGTTTCATCTCAGATGGTTTTCATATAAATCTGAGATGAAACTCTTGTAATTGAATTTAGATTTTGAAGTTTTACGGTGTTTTCATTTAGCCTGGCACTTAAGTCTCATGCCGCACGTCTGAGTGTCTGATGCTTTGTTCCTGTCACCAGCTCCTTACTCTGGTCTCCCAGTAATGCAGACGCTGGCAGGAAGCAGTGACAACTCGGAGCGTTGTGTCCCTGCCTTCCTCAAGGGAGACCTGGATTGCATGTAGCTTCTGGCTCTCCAGCTCCTACAGACGTAGGGGGAGTGAAGCAGCAGTTGGGAGTGCTCCCCACTGCTCTCTCTAGCTCGTTCTCTTGCTCTTAGTCTCTCCTTTTTCTCTCTCTAGCTGTCAAATTAAAACACAGACATGATATAAAGTTTTATCAGCATGCAATCAAAAATATTATACAAGCATGTTATCCACATTTCTACACTTGCTCTTAGCCAAAAGGCCGAGAAGCGGTATCCACGTTTCTAATTGTTTACATCAGAGATTTCTAAATTTTACTATCAGCAGTATCTCATTTCCTTGGTTATTTCATTCAAATAAGCTACTTATTTACTCAAGTCTGGCTAAATCTAAATGAAAAAAGTTATCCATCACTTCTTGAAAAAGTGAAAACCAGTGAAAGTATAAAGTAATACTTTGTGTCTCTGGTTGCAACTAATTCATCAGCACAAATGTTCTGACATGATGGGTTTTCCCTGGAGAGAAAGTAGACATAAAATACATTAGATACCTACTAATGTCTTCCTAAGAAAATCACAAAAAAAAGTTGAAACATGTTCTTAAAGAAAAACAAAAAACTAAGCTACTCTTTTGCATTTCCAATGCCTAAGATATCCATTGTTAGTGCAAGGAGTAAAGTGTGCAAGGAAAGTTGTTATTGCTATTTACAATTTTGTCAAGCGTAAAACTGTGATGTATTTCCCTCATGTTAATGTACACATGCAGTTAAATGAAAGGCTTTTTTATCAACACATTCTTATCATCTTTAAAAATACTTGAAACCTAACTCCAAATGTTTGAAAAAGGGTCCTTGATTAATTGATTTTATTAAATGTCCTACTGTGTAACAGCTCTCTGAGCTATATATCCTGTCATTGAATATTTTCAGGATTTAAGTCAAAAATCATTTGAGTGAAAGAATATAAGCTCAAAATGGGCAATTGCTGGTGTGGGGTTTACCCAGAACCAAGGGTCCTGAGTAGGAAAACATATGCATATGACTCAGTGCCAGTTGGGAACAAGATGATGATAAATCATGTTAGAAACTAGATTTGAAATACTTTTAAACAGAATTTCTCATCCAAAATTGTCTGTACCTCCCAGAAAACTCTTTGCATGCTGATTTAAGTTCATGTAGAACGGGACACTGCTTCCAGGGAAATAGAATGCCCACCGAAACACTTGAGTTTCTCTTGTTCACTTCCCCATTTATCAAGTAGTTGGGGCTTTTTAATTCTTAATTTTATTTTTAATATTGTTAACATAGTTGAAAGGGATGCACACCCTTGCAGCTACATAGTTAAGTGCTGAAAACATGTAAAGGACAGGCCAGCACCCTAATGACAGCAAAAGACATAGAACATCCCTGTCTTCAAAAAACCTGATTGTCGTAACAGTTAATATACCACAATCCAGTTTCTGCAAACTTGGCTTTAGTTTCAACTCTGCCATGGTATAAATGTCTGTCTTTAAACAACTATCTTCATCTGATTCTAAGTCCATATGTCCTCATCTTGAGTTAAAAAGAATAATATTTTTTTAAATACCCACATGTTCTAAGGGTAATGATAAAGTACAAATGAATCATCCATTTCCAAAGCTGGTACATTTTAAGTACTCAATTTATGATTAATGACAATAGTAATTATCATTGTTACTGCAATCTAGGTTTGGAAAGAAAATCTGCAACCAGAATATTTCAGAAACCAATTCAAAAATAGCAACTTTGTTATATAAACTAATATATGAAATGTTACAGGAATTATGCCTTCTATGATCAGTCTATATAATGTGTACATGTACATTCCCTCTACAAGTGATTTTTTTGCCTCTTTGCATGTATCACAATCATTAATCTTTATTGTTAGCTTTTTATATGTTGTTCCTACTACATTATAAGCTCTTCTGTTATACATGCCATGTTTGTCTTACTCATTTCCTTTATCCATGGCATTTAGGATAATACTTGATACAGCAAAGGTACTTAGTAAATAGATGTTGAATGTGTGAATTAAAGGAGAGAATTATTGCAAACCAGCATGATCAGAGCAATAGTTTGTTTTATAGAGCACAACATTAGAAGTGGATTTTAAATTTGAACAGGACTTAAATGGACAAGAAAAAGCAGAGGTGCATTTTGGGTTAGGGTTGGGATAAGAATTATATTGGTAAATATGAAATAACTACATACACAGAATAGACACAATGAGCAGAAATAACTTTTGTTGAATTTTAAAGGCAAAGAGACTACCAACAAGTTTGTCACACATCTTTATTTTCCAGGTGAGGAAAATAAGACCCAGAGAGTGACAGAATGAGGATTAGAATCCATGTCCTTTCTATATCTTATAACATAGACTACAGTGTAACATGGCAGCCAGTGGTGATGGAGCAGACATTAAATGGGGAGATTTCTGTGAGCATCATGGTTAGTTGGGAAACAATTGTAATAATACAAGTTAAAAGTAATAATAGTTATAATAATAAGGGAATGGAGATAGAGTAAGAGGAGTCATATATTATGTCTCAGTTTGCTCTTCTGCATTAGATATGAATATTTAAAACATGCAACCAAGAATGTAACTGATGAAGGTGGGTGCATGGTTCTAACTGAAAGTCTGTTTGGTTACTCAGGCTATGTATAAACACAAAAAGCAACAGATATTTTTAATAGATTATGAAAAAGCACACAGGTTCCATAAAATCCAGAGATAATCAAAAACTTATCTGGGACATTTTGAAAATGAAGATTCTGTGTGTACTGTATAGTGTGAAGTACCCTCATAATAAGTCATACACAGAAGAGCCACAGACAAATGAACCTTTCAAACGTGGGCTGACGGTTTCTGACAGCAGTATAAAGCCATCTTTCAGAGCCAGTAATTCAGTCAGGCCCATCTGAATCATTTCCTCTATAAATTGTCTTTACTGGGAATACAAGAAAAGGCACTAGTGAACTAATAATTATCTTCTCTTTGTCATTAGAGTGGCCTAGGTTAGGAAAATGCCACCTTAAAATACTTTCATCTTTTTTAATCTACCTGGAATTATCATATTTTTCAAACACAGCATGTTTGTATCTCATCTATTTTTCTTTTAAATGTATGAGTTCAAAACGTCACTGTCATGATAAAGATGAATATACATATAAGAGTTATTTTGGACTATATAATTTTTTAAAAATATTTTTTCCAAATTAGCCAAGTTAGTCATTTATTTAAAAAGCTAGTGGAAACAGCTTTGGTCCTTGTTTTTTTATTTTATTTTTCTTCCTTTCACCTTAGTGACAAAATCATTTCCTATTGAATTAAGTCATAAATCTGCAAATTATCAACTGGACCATACTACAACTCCATACTAATGATGCAGCTTATGAAAATAAGTATCAGTAACCTAAAGATGCATAGTGCTGGGGACAAAGGT
The DNA here is from genome assembly GCF_030435755.1 of Ochotona princeps. Classification (NCBI taxonomy): domain Eukaryota; kingdom Metazoa; phylum Chordata; class Mammalia; order Lagomorpha; family Ochotonidae; genus Ochotona; species Ochotona princeps. The sequence goes on along the minus strand of NC_080835.1, from coordinate 28,219,568 downwards.
GGCATTTTACATTTTTATTAACACTTGTAATTTTCTCCTGCTTGATTTCTTTTAGGCCAAGCCCAATTTCTTCTAAACCATGGGTCACTGAGCTCATGCTGATTCTCATATGAATGATAGGCTTGATTCTGCAAAGATAGCACCAACTACCAGTATCTAGGTCTAGTTACCATCATTCTGAACAACCTAGATTAGAACAGTTTGAGTTAGACTGAATTATTTCTTTTAATTCTGCTAACTATGGCGAAGCTGGACACCATCAGAATTGTGTCTGTGAAACATTACATTTTAAAATCCTCTTAATGTAATTTAACAAAATCACACTTAAAATTAGCAGTATATTCTGTTTCACATATATGTTGTCTTTTCCTGTTAAACATCACAGAAAGGAAAAAGAATATGTGTTCATTTAAAGGGTCTCAGTAAAGTAAAATTTTATGTTCAGGGTCTCTTATATGCTTGAAAATAGTCAGATTTTGCCAGAATGTAATACATATCTGCATTAGTAGCTTTTCTATATCCTTCCAAATGAAAACAATATTATGTTAATAAATCATAAGAGGCTTCTATTAACTTGATAAATAAGTACATCTAAAACACAAGTTAGAAAAGGATTTGTTTGAATACTTTAAGTAAGTCTTTATCATACTATCCTAGAGATGTCAAACACAATTTTCATTTTTAAAAGATTTTAGTTAGAATTTAATCTTTGAAAATATTAATAACAGCTTACAGCAGGTAAGCTATAAAATAACACTGGATGCTGTCTATTTAGTTTCTGGTTGAAAAAGCACAGCAGTACTTTAGTTCATTACCTTTGAAAAAAACAGTAACAAGATAATACAGCTGCCTCTGATTAAGATGTAAATTCTTTCTAATTAGAATGTAAATTCTTACATTTAAATGAAGACATCAATTGTCAGGTTGCCATATGATATCTTATTCCACCTTGCCTGAATGAAGCCCTCAGTGCTCATCTATGGCACTAAAGTAGTTTTGCAGTCCCTTTGTTCTCTGATTCTTGTAATATTCTCTCTTCATGTTCCCTTTTCACATTGCTTTTGTTTGTTTCCCCCCTTGCATCTGATATTGTTGTGCCTTGGGATTTTGCAGAAATTTGGAATGAAAATTGAGTTCAGTCAGTGCCAGTATTTGCTTGTGCCTCAATTACTTCTGCTGAATTTTCCTCAATGCAAATCAGGCAGGTTGCATAAAGTGCTGCATGTATTTGAAATAATTAATTTTCCGTAAAATGATGGATCAAGTCCAATCAACCTTCCTGAAATCTAAATAATAGAATAGAGAATTAGAAATTAATTAACATTTTTGTGTTGTTAATACTTTATGGTATAAACTATCAGTAGAAAGTTTTACTGCTGATTCTAACTTTACCTTTAGTAAACGGTGATTCTAAGAACTTTCTGCTACTGTCACTTTTTACCAGAAGTATACTAACAAGGATTCCTGAACTAAGTAACATTGAAGCAAAGATTTCAAAGGTTGTATAAAAAATTAACTACTGAGTTTAATTATTTGTGCTTCTCTTCCCTGAGCAATGATGAAAGTTTTCTCTTGAATAACATATACTGGTTTATGTTAGAAAAAGCCATGACTGTTGCTATCATTGAGTTCTTCTATGTCAGGCTTCTTCAACTGAAAGAGATATAACTGTGTGAGCAAACTAATTCAGCCAAACTTATAGTGCTGAGGAAAGGAGAAATCTGGATAGTGAAAGAATACAGATAAAAAATGATACTTTCCCATTGTGTTTGTTTACTTTTTTTTTTTTTTTAAAAGATTTATTTTTATTGGAAAGTCAGATATACAGAGAGGAAGAGAGACAGAGAGGAAGATCTTCCGTCCGATGATTCACTCCCCAAGTGAGCCGCAACGGGCCGGTGCTGTGCCGATCCTCCAATGCCGGGAACCTGGAACCTCTTCCAGGTCTCCCACACGGGTGCAGGGTCCCAAGGCACTGGGCCGTCCTCGACTGCTTTCCCAGGCCACAAGCAGGGAGCTGGATGGGAAGTGGAGCTGCCGGGATTAGAACCGGCACCCATATGGGATCCCGGGGCTTTCAAGGTAAGGACTTCAGCCGCTAGGCCACACCGCCGGGCCCTGTTTACTTCTTTTTATAGGAAACTTCAAATATACCCAAAATTAGAGAATAGTATATGAATGCCCTTGGACTCCATCAGCCACTTTCCATGATAAAGGAGCTAATAAAGAAACAAAAAACCTACAAACCTAAAATCATAATGAACCATATGGAAATAGAAAGTGTACAATAAGAGCTAAACTGTAGTTATAAAATATGGATGCTGTGGGTGCTTACAGAAGGTAAATTCTGTTGCTTGGACAGAGAACTGGAGAATGTTCTAGGGCAAAACGGAAATGTCGTGGGAAGAGACTTGAGGATGAGCAGACACTATGATGGCATAGAAGAAAGTAGCAAGATTTAATAAGGAGTTTCATCTTGTGTGGAAATAGTTAAGTTTGGCAAGATGTAGGAATTTGAAAGACAGGCACTACGTTTTAGTTTTAATTAGCCAAGAAGTATTTTAGACATTGTAATGAGAGCATCAAAAATCTCTTCTATTGTAATTAAATTCTTCTGTTATAATTCTCTGATCATGTTCACTGATAAGACATTTCTACTGCCTATGCGTTGAAAAGAAAAATTTGTTGTCTGTAACCCAGCTAATTAAAATGTTAGCAATGAATCTGTAATGATGAAGCTTACTGTATTTCATTTTGCGTGACATCTATACAGAGTACAGTCAAGAGAAATAACCCTGTTGTTGATTTAAAAAAAAAAATTCTTGAAATTTAAAACTACAATGTGTAGGGTGTTTTGGTTTTTTTGTTTGTTTGTTTGTTTGGTTTGATTTTGGGTCTTGTTCGTTGTAGCTGTTGTTGTTTTTTCAGAATCACAAATCTCTGGTAGTGCTTTCCACCTCATTAGCTTCCCATTGCTGCTTTTACACATCACTACAAAATTGACAACGATGACTTACCAATATGAACTTATTTTCTCAAAGTTCTTGACAGCAAAAACCTGTACAATCTTATGGAACTAAAATCAAAGTACCTGCAGGGATGCAGTTCTAGAGGTTGATGGGGACAATGCCTTGCCTTGCCTTGCCTTGCCTTGCCTTGCCTTGCCTTGCTTTGCCTTGCCTTGCCTTGCCTTGCCTTGCCTTCCCTTCTCAGCTTCTTCAGGACACCAGCGTTTCTTGGTTCATGGCCTCTTTCTCCATGTGCAAAGCCAGCACTGTTTGACTGGCTCCTTCTTCTAACGCCATGTCTCTGTTCTCTTCTGCCTCTCTTTTATTCTTAAGGTCCTGTGTGATTACCTTGAACTCACTCCATTAAACCAATAAAATCTCATGTTAAAGTTAACTTTAAGCCACCTTAATTCCATTGAAAAGTTTAATTCTCTGCCATGTAAAATAGCATATTAGGCTTCCCTAAGATTATGAGGAGAACATCTTTGTGAAATCATTATTCTGCCACAAATATATTCCATTCATATTTGTTCATTAATAACTACTGTGGCAGACCTCAGAATGAAAACTACTGAAAAGTGGCTCAGATGGGAAAACCACAACATGCTTAATTCTGGGAAATGTTAGTTGTGTCCAGAAGCATTATTTTTAGTATCAACCAAGACATTCAAAGCTTCATAATAGCAGGTATGTTTGAGATATAATCTGTGCCTTTACGAAATTTATACTCTAGTTATGGAAATAGACAAACATTTTGGGAAGTAGTCCAGTAGCCTTAGATCTTTCAGTAGATGTTTGAACATTGTGTTCAAATCCTTGTTTTTTTAAGTACTTCAACTTTTCTACTTGTATGTGAACCTAGTTGTTTACCTGCCTCACAGCTTGGTTACAAATGTTAACTATACTTTCATACACTTAGCTAACACATAGCAAGCACTCAAGAAATGGTGGCTGCTATTATTATAATGGAATGTGAACAATACACAGATTGAGTTAATGATTACTCAATCCAGGAATGTAGGAGTTCAACAGAGGAGAAAAAAACCTAACTGTCAAACTAATGATGCCATGTTAAAATTACAGATGTATACATGGAGCTTTTGTATTTATATCATGAGAAACAGCACAACGGAGTGGTTCAGTGCCATCACTCTGGGAAAGAATGCCTGACTTCAATTTCTGTCTCTACTAGTTTGTGTCACATTTTTCTCATTTGTGAAATGGAGATACAATAGTATCTACATCATTGGATTGGGAATGGAATTAAATCAATAAGCAAAGTACTTAGAAGAGTGATACAGTCAGTGCATCAGCAGAAGAGAGCCACTGACGTTGTCAGTGATCATTACGAAACAATACATGAGGGTGTACATTATGGCACAGTGGACTATTTCCACTTGGGATGTCTGTATCCCGTATTAGAAGGTCTGGTATTATGTCCCACCTCCACGTTAGTCCAGCTTCCTGCTAGTGTGCACCCTGGAAGACAATAGATGATGAAATATGTACTTGGATCCTGCAACTAACAAGGCCTGGATCAAGTTGCCGACTCCTGCCTAGTGATATAGTAGATGGATGATCTCAGTATCTCTGTCTGCCTCTGCCATTATTGTCATCACCTTTTCTTCCTCCTCTTCCTCTTCTTCTCTTCCTCCTCTTTCACCTCCTCTCCTTCTCCTCCTCCTTCCTCTTCTCTCTCTCTCTCTCTATATATATATGTATATATACAGACATATGTATATATATTTATAAAATCTTGCCTTCCAAACTAAAGGATTACATAATAGTCTCAGTTTCCCACAGTTACAGATGCATACTTAAACAACATTACCAATACGATGAACACTGTGTAACGATTTAATAAATGGCAGGAGTGTGCCAAGCAGTATGCTTTGGATAATACAAAATAGCTCATGATCGCTATGACCCTCCCAGTTAGGTAAGGAGATAAAACTAATGGTAGAACCTCATCTATATTTCACTCAAATTGAGTGTATGGACAACAAAAACTCCTTTTTTATGCTACATTTAATACCTAATGTAGGCAACCAGTAGCATTACTATCCTGATAGCAGCTGGAACTGACAGAAATAGATCCTGAAATAGAAGCTTGTATTAAAATCGAGGTAAAATGATGAAAATGCAGGAGGGATTCATAGAAGGCAGTGGCATGAGTCGTATCACCTTACTAGAGAAGGTAAGACTTGAAGTAGATCTGGAGTAGTAGGTGACCTTTAATCGACTGAAGAAAAAGTAATGGACAGTTCTGAATTTAAAACATCACTGTGCCTTGCATTTTTGTTCTAGACTCTCTCCCCAACTAGTTAATTGGGAAACAGGGAAAAAAAAAGTAAAATAATAAGGCAGCCACAAATGCCATAAGCCTGTGGTGTCATAGATGAATGAAGGAACTGAAAGAATTTTAAAGAGGTCTGTGGACATAATTTCGTTATTCTGGGAAGGTACGTGGAAAAGAATATTGCATCTTCATTATCACTAGCCTCTCACTGAAATCTTCTTTTTTCTTATTTAAGAAACCAAAATAGCACCTACCATGACTGTCAACAATTTCAGTAACTAATTTTTCATGTCAGGTTCTAATTATTGCAGATATCTCAAAATTTTACTTCTATTCACCTACTTACTTTGATGGGGTTTAGGTCCACTGCTATTTTTATTACTTAATGTTTAATCTTTTAAAAGCATGGATAGTATATAAAAGTGAATTTCTTTTGTAGCATTTCAATGCAGTTTTCTTTTGTAGCATTTCAATGCAGCTTTCTTGCTTTTACTCCAGTGTATATTATTTTACATATTTAAAAGCATTGTTCTAAAAAGAAGCTCATAGGCTGCCCTACCTGGCTGAGAAATCCATGGCACTAGTATAACGCTTTGGTTTCTGGGCCTAAAATACATACTTTCTCTTGTTGTTACATCAACAGTAGTTGATTTATATTGAGCTTATAAGCAACTGAAATTCCCTTTTGAACATTTGTCTAGAGTGTATTTGATCACGTTTAGGCATTACTATCCAGGTATTGGCTGGAAACAACTGGTATACATCATGAAATTTGTAGAGCAGTACTTTATAACCTTTCTTGTCTATCTAGACATGAGACTTAATATTAACCGTCAAAAAGGGGTTGTTGTACTTATTACTGCTGTGTGTCAGACTAACCCAAAGCTGAGCAATGAAAATGATTTTATTACATCCATGATTTTATTGCATCTGCTGAGTCAGGAATTTGCATAGAACACAGCAGGTTTACTCATTGATGTACTGCTCCGTAACAACTAGGTTCTCAGATGGAGAATTTAAATGGCTAGAACTCGGAGCACCTTGACTTATGCATCCAGTGGTACAAACTGGCTCTCAGATAGGACTATAGCTGAAACTGTCCTCAGCAATACTATGCCTGGCCTTTCCACATGGCCTGGTAATGGTAAACTCTTCTTACATGATGGCAAACTCTTTTGATGGTAGGCCAGGGCTCCAGAACCAAGTGTCATAATAAACAAGATGAAAGCTATGTGCCTTTTATGTCCATGCTTAGAGATGACTGTCATCTTTGCCATGTTCTCTCCATTGACTAAAACAATCACAAGCATACCAGATTCTTTTCTGAGAATCAATATGTTTTTTACAGATTTATTTTTCATTTGAAAGGCATAGACACGAAGACAGGAGAGACAGAAAAATCTTCCATTCACTGGTTTACTCTGTAGGCAGAGGCTTCATTTACTATACTATGGCATTGGCCCCCCAAAATCAACATTTTTAAACGATTAGATATTTATTTTAAAGGCGTAGTGACAGAGGTGACAAAGAGTAAGTTTCACTCTTCAAATGACTATGGTACCCAAGGCTGAGCTACCCTGAATGTAGCAGCCAAAAGCTGCCCCCAGGTCTCCCATGTGACTAACAGAACTCAAGCACTTAGCCACTCCCCATTATTTCCCAAGTGTATCAGTGAAAACCTGGATCAGAATCAGAGCAGCCACAACTTGAGCTGGGGCCCTGACATGGGATTGCAAGTGTTCTATCCAGTGGTTTAGCCCATTGCACCACAATACCAGCCTGCGCCTCCCCCCCAAAAAATTAACATTTTGTATTGGATGTTTTTCTTAGTAAAATATTGAGAAAAATCACAATGTGCTACCACTACACAATCATTAGAATGCCTATTTTCTAAGATTTTTGAGCTATTTCATTTTACGTTCTGGCGTTCTTTTGCTGAAGTATGTATCATCTGGAATTTTAATTTTTATTTTTCATGATACAGTTCCATAGGCTCATGGATTTCCTCTCCATTCTCCTCCCCTCTACTGTTTCTCCCACATTATTACAATAATATAGTCCTTCAGCAACAGTCACAAGTCCGTCATTCTGCTGTTAAATGTATCGTGACGTTGTAGGTATAGGCAATGATAGAAAATCCAGCATCTTATTGTCAAAATATATCATCCGTTTTTATTCAAGTATTTAGATAACCACATGCTAATAGACAAAGCAAAAGCAAATACTTAAACATAAATCGCCAGCACAGTTCTGTGACTCCAAAACCAAAAAACCCTTGGGACAAATTAATATGAGTAATATAATCTTGCCACTGAAAGAATGAAAACTCTAAATTTAATGTTTAGAGAGGACATTTGGTCTAATGGTTAAGATGCAAATTGGGATACCTGCCACCCAGTTGAAGTGCCAGTGTCCAGTTACCAGCTCTGGTTCCAGATTCCAACTCCCTGCTAGTGCAGACCCTGGAAGGTAGCAGTAATGGCTATAGTGCTTGGGTCTCTGCCACCCAAGTGGGAATCCTGGATTGAGTTCTTTGCTAGTAATTCTGTGTCCCTCAACCCCACAACTGTGGTTATTTGACAAGTGAAACAGCAAACAGTGGTGCTCACTCTTTCTCTCCTCCCCTTCCTTTTTACACATACATACATGCATGTACATAAAATTTTCAAGGTTATGAACTTGATGTATAGGTAGGACATGATCTATGCTTCAAATGTTCTTTGCCCTGCTGCAATCATACATATTTCTTCCCCTCTAGGCAATGACTTTTAATTTTTATCCTTTTCTTTGGAATCATGAAGGGACACTATTGCCTATCCAGCCCCAAAATAGCTCAGTTCTTTTTCAAATTATTTTACTGGAATTATATTATGGTAACCTGCTGACCTGTCACACGCTCCAACATCCCTGAACTGCAGTCAGACCACAGAATGAAAGTCTCTTTCAGTTGCTCAGCAAAGGAGTAGTTGGTACCAAACACAAAATTTTTATAATCTTTTGAATCTTCCTATAAAATTTAAACTCTCCAAAGCATCTGTATCTTAAGTAAATGGAGTACTAACTGAGTGAGATTATTATCTAACAGAAGATATGGACATTGGAAGTGTTCTTCTTAGGCATCCAAAAATGACTGGTACTAATGTAACTTACTATGCAGAATCCTTGCTCTTAACAAACGTAAGCATCATAGCTAGGATGAAAAGTTGGAGAGAACCGCAGGGCATGGGCAAATTTGCATGGCAAGACAGAGCAAAAGGAAGACAGTGCCAAGTGCCAGATGGAATGGAATCATGTTGCCATTGCTCTCTTGCCCAGCCTTAGAAGCCAGGCCAGGGGAGTTCGTGATACAGAAATGGGGGTTATTACTCAATGGTCACACTTCCACAACAGCCCAAAATTGCTATTCCAAATGCACCTTACTCTCTATTTCGTATTTACAGTCTCAGTTTCTTATCTGAGACTTGCCAGCTTTTGACTCATATTTTGTTTTGCTTAAGACTTTCACTTCCAGTTACATACTCAAGCTTTGCCAGTTTTATTGTTTGTGTGGCTGAATGCTATCCCTGAAAAAATGTGCCTCTGAGCTAGTTTGAAGTCATTGACTTGCTTTCTGCATTCATGAGGAGGTTGTGAAGTTTCTGTTTCAAGGCTTTTGGCATGTCAGCATGTGGAAATCCAGACTGCCAAGATGCCTCGCTCCAGTAAGCTCCTTTGGGTCTTGATATGTACAGTGGCTGTTAACCTGTTGCCATTAAAAGATACAGCAAATTATAAGAATGGGGACTGTGACGAAGATTATAGCAACAAATATCATTAGTTCTGTACCGCAGCACCACATTTGATTGGTCTGAATTTTTAACTATCTTGGAATCTTAAAATTATATATATATATATTTCTTTCTCTTAAACTATGTACTCAATTCCTGATTTTCCATTCAACCTGGGACGATGCTTCCCAACTGCTCAGCTGGAACCTGGATTGGCCTTCTTTCATTCAGCTCTCTCTTGAACCAGTGGCAACTCTTGTTGTGGGGAATTTTAGGGGTAGAAAACTCAAATTTGGCAGCACCCTGGGGACATTAATCAATCAGAAAATATAAATGAGCAAGTCATTTCTCACATGAAAGGCTCAATTGAGAATAATATGAGAAAACCAAAAGATTTGCCAAACTAAAAACATGTATCCAATTCTTAGAATCCGTGATGCTTTTGATTTGGTTTAAATGTGGTTTTACAAGGCTTTCAGCCTTTATAATTTAAATGATTGGCATTAACTTGTAAATTCTTCTAATGCTAATGAGTTCACCTTCACCCCTCCCTCCCTGACTGATTACCATGCGCTCTCTACCACCTACCGCATTCTCTTGTACACCAGAGCAGTCTGATACATAGCCCCGTTGCCAGTAGCTTCCACAGTACTGGCTGTGGCAAACATTACTGATTCAAACTTCCAACGAAAAATTGTGATTCAACTATAATTCCTTTTTTAAAAAGTTTTTTTTTTTTATCTGAAAGGAATAGTTCTAGAGAAGGCAAGAAGAGACAAAGAGACAGAGAGAATCGTTCATCCTCTGCTTCATTCCCCAAGTGGCCACAATGTCTAGAGCTAAGCTGATCCAAAGCTGGGAGCCAAGAGCCTTCTCCATGTCTCCCACATGGGTGTAGGGGCCTAAGGACTTGAGCCATCCTCCATTGCTTTGTGGGAATCAAACTGGTGTCCAAATGAATGCCGGTGTCTCAGAACGAGACTTAGCCTACTATGCCATGCCACTGGCTCCTCAATTATGATTTATATCATTATTAAGATATAAACATATGTAGTAATTCAAATATTCATGTAGCTGAAATGTTTCTCAACTAAAAGTATGCTTGACTAGCATGGCCATGAGGAAGAAAAGAAAACATCTCATAAAGTTTTTAAAGTATCATTTTTGTTGATTTTGTTTGTTTTCAATGTTCTTCCTTTTGTTCAAAGCACTAATGATTAAGGCTTGAGAATTCGGGAGGCCCGAGGTGGCACCTCATTTCCATCGCATAGTTGTAATAGAATGTTCATCTTGAAAAATTGAGCTAGTGTAAGTCATATATTTTAAAATTTATATGACTCATGAAAGTCATGTGTTTTAAAATTTGTATGTAGTGCTCACAGTTGCCATTGTCTGTAATCAGATCATGTAACAACCTCTTTTTTTTGTTTGTTTGTTTTAAAGATTTATTTATTTTTATTACAAAGTCAGATATACAGAGAGGAAGAGAGACAGAGAGGAAGATCTTCTGTCCCATGATTCACTCCCCAAGTGACAGCAACAGGCCGGTGCGTGCCGATCCTCCAATGCCGGGAACCTGGAACCTCTTCTGGGTCTCCCACACGGGTGCAGGGTCCCAAAACATTGGGCTGTTCTCGACTGCTTTCCCAGGCCACAAGCAGGGAGCTGGACGGGAAGTGGAGCTGCCGGGATTAGAACTGGCACCCATATGGATCCCGGGGCGTTCAAGGTGAGGACTTTAGCCACTAGGCCACACCGCCAGGCCCAGTAACAACTTCTTGACTGTGATTTCCGCCAATGACAGTGCATAGTGAGAGTGCCTAAGGTAACATTTTTCTTTGGAAGAAAGTAAGCCTTGCAAGCAGAGTAGCTACCTAAACTATAGGATTCTGTGAAAATGCAAATATGGATTTTCTTGGTTAGAAAATCAGAAAATATGCCATTGAAGCTAGTAAAATATGATCAAACCTTTTACTTTCTTTTGATTACTCTCACTTAACCATATTGGTCTTTTTATCTGCTAATTAAATTCCAGCTTCTTCAGTCTCAACGCCACTAGGAGCACAACTTGGCAGTGCCCAACAATGGGCTCAAGCAGACCATTAGGTAGCACAAGACTCTGTGTGAAGCCAGACCTAACATATGGGATAGACCCCATCTACTCATAAAACAATAAGAATATGTATTATATCAGTCAGTACTCAAAGCCTTTTACAATTGCTGACTCATTAATGCTCAACAGAATGTAAAGTGTGTGCCATCGTGGCCCTCATCGTACAGATGAGGTTAACTAGTGTCCAGGGTCACTCTGTACCAAATAGGACATCAAGGATTGAAACCCTGGTGGTCTGGCTCAAGAAGATGCTGAGTGGATAACTGAAAGAAGATGGAATAACTTAGACGTTCACTGAACAATAACGTCACATTTGTAAACACTATGTGAGGCCAGCATTGTGATGCTTCATTTTATACTGCTGCTTGCAATGCCAACATCCCATATCAGAATGAGGATTCAAGTTCCAACTCTTTTCTAATGTTCCTGAGAAAGCCATAAAGGATGACCCAAATTCTTGAGTCCCTAATGCGCACCCAAGAGTCCCAGATAAAGTTACTGGTTCCTGCCTTCAGCCTGTCCCAATCCTGACTGTTGAACCAGCAGTTAGAAGAAATTCTCTTTTGCTCCCACTCACTCTTGCCATCTCTCCCTTTCTTTGATGTTCTGCCTTACAAATAAGTAAATAAATATTTTTTAAATCTGTGTAAACATTGAGCAATGTTAGACATTCTCAAATTTCTAGCCAACCACATCATAGTTGATTACAGATGTTCTTAGTTTAATAAATCGCAGCATTGATGTAGTTTGAGCATAAAAATTCAACTATCAAATGGATAGAGTATCCATGTCAAAACACTGGATTAAATAGAAAGGAGAAAGAGATTTGTGGATATTCCTAGAAGTGTGATACTTTAAATCCTTCCACTCCAGCCCTCACCCCATTCCCAAAATTAGACAGCAAATTAATGACAGCGTGGGGCCTCAGATCGCTTGGTCCTAGGTAAGGAAGTTGCCAGGCACTTCTGTAATATTCTTAGTGAAGGCATAGGTCCTTCCTTGATAAGACTGTACTAGGAGGGCCCGGCAGCGTGGCCTAGCAGCTAAAGTCCTCACCTTGAACACGCCAGAATCCCATATGGGCGCCAGTTCTAATCCCGGCAGCTCCACTTCCTGTCCAGCTCCCTGCTTGTGGCCTGGGAAAGCAGTCGAGGACGACCCAATGCATTGGGACACTGCACCCGTGTGGGAGACCCAGAAGAAGTTCCTGGTTCCTGGCTTCGGATCGGCACGCACCGGCCGTTGCGGCTCACTTGGGGAGTGAATCATGGGACGGAAGATCTTCCTCTCTGTCTCTCCTCCTCTCTGTATATCTGACTTTGCAATAAAAATAAATAAATTTTTTTTAAAAAAAGACTGTACTAGGAAAAGAAGAAGATAGGAAGAAGATTATGTCAAAAAACATTTACCTTACTACTAGATTTATTTTCTTTTTATCCTTTATTTAAAGTTATTTCTTGTTCCTTTGTGTAAATGCTAATGTTGACTGTTGCCATTTTATGGTCATCCTAATTACTATCATAAAATCACTATTTTAATTGAACACACTGTTACTAAATTTCGACTGATAATATAGAGAGGCTGCTGGGTCAACTTGTCTAATCCATCTCTCCAAAATAGGAGAATTCAAAGACAATATTCAGGGTAATTCCTTAAAACGTATTCCTTCAAATCACCAGCAACATAGACCCGAGTCACTTTCATTGTTTTTATTTGTGGAATTGGCAAGTGACTGCCCAGAGATTAGTGAACCAGATTTAAAAAGCATGAAGTAAGACCCTAAGCCCAACATGTTTAACACTTTATTGAGGAACCTTAACTCAGGAAATATATATGTTGAACAGTTTTCTTTACTCCAACGGTGGCTTTGAATTATTATGTCAAATCCTTTCGTGGCTCGTATGTCACATTCTATAGCTTTGGGGTCTTTTACTTATTAAAATTTAATATTGCTTACAACTTCAACCTCAAATGCAATTTAGTATCTCACCTGCCATTTCCCCAGTGCAGACTTGAGCTAGCATCCTCCTGCTTTGTAAGAGGTGGAAGGGACTGGAGAGTAGAATTGGATTCTGAAGATTCTGATTTTTCTTTGCAAGAAGAAACGGGAAAGGGAGAGGACACACAGCTTGTGCCTCTCTCATTGCCTGTTATTCAGACATCCGAATGCTGGCCCTCTCGAGAGCTACGTTGAATGAATGTTTCAGAAAACCTAGCAGGACCTCTACACCATACTATTTTCTGATTTCAGAGTACAGAAATAGTTCCATTTCCTCCCCCTGCCCACAGTGATAAGCCTGTTGCTGGTAGATTCCCCTTGCCAGGTAGGTCATCATCTCAGATAGATAGAACACCAGCAAGCTGACTCAAGTACAACTCATCCTACTTGTCCCACAGGAATTTTCTACATCCTTCCCAGGCCAAACAGTGGAAATGCAGGCTGCTCTACCACTGCCGCTTCTCTCTGCCCTGCTGTTTCTCTCCAGTTCTCTCTGCCTTGCTCAATAGGCACAGGGACAGAAAAACACATTCTCTGCCTAAACAGATGTCCAACAGGGAATGGAATGCCAATCTTTTCATCCTGCAGGCATAGCCAGTCTTTGAGTTAGTCTCTGAGAACCCCACTGGCACCTTTGAAACCAACTGCAAGAAAAAACCCTCTCACACCAAGCTCTTTGGACATAGACCAGTGGTCCCATAGGTCTTGCCTTTCCTTCCCCAAACTTCTTTTATGGAGGCTGGGGTAGAGACATATCCTCTTCTACCATTGGGAAATATTTGGACCCTACTGTTAAAGCCTCTTTTCAGGTCTCACTGAGTACCTCTTATTTTAGGAGATGAGTCCATGTGTCAAGCAACAATAAAAGTATCGCTCTGGACCTGGCTTGGTGGCTGGAGTCCTCGCCTTTCACATGGCAGAATCCCATATGGGTGCCAGTTTGGTGTCCCAGTGACCATGCTTCCCATCCAGCTCCCTGCTTGTACTTTGGGAAAAGCAATCGAGGACAGCCGAAAGCCTTGGGACCCTGCACCCACATAGGAGACTGGATGAGGCTCCTTGTTCTTGGCTTCAGATCAGTGCAGCTCCGGCCATTGCAGCCACTTGGGAAGTAAGTCAGCAGATTGAAGATTTTCCTCTCTGTCGTCCTCTCTATCTGACTTTTCAATAAAAATAGATAAATCTTTTTGGGGAAAAAAAAGTACCATTCCCCATGCTGTTATATTTGCATACTGATACAAGGAACAATATTTGATTTGGGGAAAAGTCACTGAGAAAGTCTTGACATATGATAAAAATTAAACATATGCCTTTACCTTTAAAAAAAGGCAGAGATTCTAAAAATGCTGAATGAAAGAAAGTGGTACAAGGATACTTGAAAAAGCTCATGGAATGTAGTGGTCAGCTAGCCTGCTAATTAAGGTGTTCACTCCCACATGGAAGTATCTGGATTCCCTCCCAGCTCCAGCTCAACTCCAGCTTTCTACCAGTATCCACCCTTGGAGAGAAAAGTGATTGCTTAGCTAGTTCAGTGTCTGTCACTCATATGGAAGACCCGGATTGTGTTCCTGGCTCCTGGCTCTGCTTCTGGCCCTGGCCCAGTCCCAGCCATTGCTGACATCTGGGCCATGAATCCTCAGATAAGAGCTCTCTCTCGCGCGCGTGCGCGCGTGCGCGCGTGCTCTCTCTCTCTCTCTCTTTCTCTCTCTCTGGTTCCTCTTGACTCTCAAGTAAATAAATGTAATTTTAAATTTTTTATGAAAATAAAATTAAAAGCTAAGTGTATTTTGGTGCCAGAAATTTGAAATCTGTGTTTTTGTAATATCCATTTTCCACGAATTTAGTTGTTGTTTTTTTGTTTGTTGTGTTTTGTGTTTTGTTTTGTTTTGCTTGCCTGCTTGCTTGTTGCTTTAAGAGGCAGAGAAACAGGAAAGAATGGAGGGAAGGAGGGCGGTCTACTGGTTCACTCCCCAGGTGCTTGCAACAGCCAGGCTTGGGCCAGCCTGGAGCCAGTAACCGGAAGTTCAGTCCAGGAGTCCCTTGTGGGTGGCAGGAAAACGATTGTGCCACACCCTTTGCACCCCAGAAAGTGTAGCAGCAGAAAGCTGAAATAAGAAAGTAGAACTGGGACTCAAACTCAGGTATTTTATATGGCTTACAGTCATTTTGGCCTACAAGTGCTATGCCAAACACTTATCCCTTCACAAACTTTTTGAAGACCTCTCATATATGAGGTACACTTTGATATCTGGATAGTATGAGCAAAGATTGTGATTTGGAAAATTGGGGCACAGATTTTGAAAAAATCAGTAAGCTTTTTTCTCATGCAAAAGCAGCATATACAATCAAATAAGCAACTAGGGAATATCAAATTAGGAGATTGTCAAGGAGAGAATTTAGGAGTCTAAGTCTGAGTACACTGGAAAGACTCAAGTAGAGGGACCATTGAAGAATGAAATTTTGTTTCTCCAAGCAAGAGAGGGAGTGGAGGGAAGAGGTAGAGAACCAGCTCCCATCTGCTGCTTCACTCCCAGATGCCCACTGAGACCACAAGCAGGCTGAGGTCATGAGCCAGAAACTGGACTCCTGGAGCCATCACAGGCATGCATTAACAGGAACCTGGAGTCTGGTACAAGAGCCAGGTTTCAGACCCAGGTAATCCAGTAAGACTCGTGGATAAGTGACCTCTGGACTATATGCCCACCCCAGACTATGGAGTTTAAGGAAGTTGACTGTTAGGCAATACACAGAAGATAGTGAAATAAAGGAGACCAGAGAAATAGTACTGCAGCACTTTTAAAAAGAAATACACAGAAGCCAGGTACCAGTGATACAAGGAAAGCAAGAATGTAAAACCGTTGGAACAGTTTGTGATTTTGTGACTAATCTTGTGGGATAGTATGTGGCAATATGCCCCAGATGCATATAACATGTCACTAATCCTATCACATGGTCTAAGTCTGAAAGAAATCTCTACTCAAATAAGCTGTGGGGACTCAGCATAGTAAAGTCTCTATTTAGAAAACTATTTGGTAATGTAGGAATCCTAAAGAGGAGAATCCTGTATAACCCAGCATTTCCCACATTTGTTTGATTAGATAATCTCACTGTTTTTGTCGTTTCTAACATACAGGATCAGTATCTCAACATTACATTTTGGGAATGAACCACTGTACCATTGCTATATTGTGCAAATGGACGGATACTTCTCTATTAATGTTACACTTTAGTAAGCAATTCAAAAATAAGAATAATCTAGGATGAACTCTGTTTCTGAGTAGAAAACAGTTTATAGGCTTAACCTTTGAGCAGCGTCTTTTGAAACTTGACTTTGTCTCATATTCAAAAGGAAATATCATCTCTGTTTCTCTCACGGTTCTGCCTCGTATGTGAATGAATGAATGAATACCTTAATTATATCAATAGACCAAGAGCATGTATTCAAATTCATGAATTTATGATAATTTCTGGAATCAACTTTTATGGCCTTAATAGGCATAAGTATCTGTATCCTCAGTTTTGGGCTCTAGACCAAAAAAAAAAAAAAAAAAAGCCTTATTTTTAGAATGCTTTTTAACTGTAAAGTGAGCTTACTAACTTTAAAAGTGAAGATTTCCACTTGGGAGAGTAATACAAAGCCTGTGTCTTATTTTATTATTATAGCTAATAACTGCTGCCTGAAAATGTATTAGATTATGAAAGAAGGCAGATGTGAATCACATTTTATGCACAAATAAACTGGAGACTTAGGGCTAGGCATGGTGGTTCAATTGGCTAATCCTTCACTTGCAAGTGCTAGCATCCCATATGGGAACCAGTTCATGTCCCAGCTGTTCTATTTCCCATCCAGTTCCCTATATATGGCAAGGGAAGGGAGCCATGGAAGACAGCACTAAACCTTGTGACCCTGAACCCATGTGAGTGACATGGAAGAAGCTCCTGGCTTCTGGCTTCAGATTGGCTCAGCTCCAGCCATTGCAGCCATTTGGGGAGCGAAGCAGCTGATGGAAGATCTTTCTCCCTATCTCTCCTCTCTGTTAATCTGCCTTTCCAAGAAAAATAATAAATAAATATTTGTTTAAATAGAGACTTAGAGCTATTGACTCATTTGTGCAAGCTAGCTAGTTTATATTAAAACAAGAACTTGGAAGAAAAAGGCCGCATATTCTTTCTAATAACACACTCCTTCTTGAACACATGGCAGGTAAGGGAGGAAAAACACTTTTGGAATATCAAAAATACCTTTCTTACGCTTCTGAATTGTTGTGAACTTCTAAAGGAGCTTGACCACAATCCTGCAGTATTCAGTCTTATTCTTGGACAGAAGTCCCTCTGTTCTATAGCATTATTAAACTTAAGGAATATAGTAAGCGTACCTATTTTGGCTTTATACTCTTCAACATCTCTTCTGAAGAATGCCAAGCACTCGTAAACTCCCAGTGTAAGGGCAGGAATTATGGCCAGATGAGTAACTGAGAAACAGAGTCTCAAATGAAGTAAGTGGCCATAGTGGTAGGGGTACTGTGACTGAGGGAGCGCTTATCCTTCGCGCAGTGCAGAGCCCCAGGCCTGCAGAGTGCAGAGAGCTACTGCAAGTGCACAGCTCCTGCCTACCAGATCTGTTTAAGATGATGAGCAGCCTCAGACTCACACAGCTACAGTGTCTTCACCCCTTGGAGAGAGAGACCCACTTATCTCAAGAATAATGATGCCTATTACTTTCAAAGGAGAGGGAAATAATACTAAGCTATTCCTCCGACTTTAAAAACTTTTAAACAAAAAATAGGAGAAGTAAGTTTGAACAGAATGATGACTATAAAGGGGTTTTTTTTTAATTACTTTATTTTTATTGGAAAGTCAGATGTACAGAGAGGAAGAGAGACAGAGAAGATCTTCCATACATTGGTTCACTCCCCAATCGGCTGCAATGGCAGGAGATGCACCTATCCAAAGCCAGGAGCCTGGAGCTTCTTCCAGGTCTCCCACACGGGTGCAGGGTCCCAAGGCTTTGGGCCGTCCTTGACCGCTGTCCCAGGCCACAGGCAAGGAGCTGGATGGCAAACAGGATACCTGGGATTAGAACCAGCACCCATATGGCATCCCAGCACGTTCAAGACAAGGACTTTAGCCATTAGCCTACTGTGCCGGGCCCAAATATAAAGGTTTTAAAAGCCATTTTTCTTTGCATCTTTAATAGTGCTCAAATGTAAATTTGATAGAAAATGTGGTCTTAGTTTGTAAATTTTCTCATGTTAATGTTTTGAAATTTTAGTTTTGATGATGTTTACATAGCTTGGAAGGGTGCATGCCCATGTGGACCACTGATTAGGGTGGGAAAGGTTGAGGAATGGGGGAACATGCACGTGACAATTGTTTCTAATTTTTTTTTTCTTCCTGTGTTTGGAGAAAGTGAGTAGAGAAGGGGAGAAGGCTGTACCAGCAGCCTGAGCACATCAGTAACCAGGGATGTGGGGTGGCCACTTGATGTCATCCTAGGGTCCGCATGTGGAGCATGTTTTGAGGGTGTTACTTAACTGGTTTCGATAGTTCTGAATGTGTGCATTTTTGGGTGTGCCACTTAAAAACAGATTACTTTAATCTACTTTTAAAAGTACTTTAGTGAGGTTTTTTTTTTTATGATCAGATCCAAAAAAGTATTTTTAATAGCACAATGAACAATATCATCCATTAAAGGAAGAGTGCCTACCTCAGAGGATGCAGCTGAGAGCTAAGGATCAGATGGATGCTTTCAGGTTTAGCTTTTTATGTGTGCTGTTTTCGTATGGTATTATGATAGTATAACAGTGTGTTACTATGACTATTTTTCAATATTCAGAATAACTGTTTTTTTAAAAAAGACTCTCAACCTATAAAACACTTAATGTTTTTGTCAAAAAGTAAATAGTGTTTCAAACATAGAGATACTATCTAAAAGCTTATGTGAACCCATCATCTAATTGGAGCAAACATTAACATTTTAAAAAGATAAGACTTTCAGAAAGTAAATACCCCAAACTTGTCCTTTTAAGCTGGGGTAAATGAAGAGTTCACAGCTTTGCTGCCTGACTCAGTAATGGAATAGAAAGTAGCATATGCTGCAAAAGCTGCAGGTCTGGGCCAGGCACCCTGCTACAACACAGTTGTCACCGTTGGTTGCTGGGCAATGGACAACACAGCAAACCCAGCTCCCTTCACTTCCACATTTATTTATCTAGATTAATGATGTAGACCATCATAAACAAACAAGGTATTTGTTATATAAACAGGGTGGCTAATGCATTTCAGGAAATTTTAAGATTTTCCCTAGTGTTCATGTGTACTTTCAGTGCTTTTAACCTTGAAAGAGATATAGATTGTTTGGGAACTAAAATTAAAGTTAAATTGAAAGGGTACAATATGACCTCCTTACCTCATGATAAATCACAGTGTGAATCTTAGGGAGGTACATTGGGTTTTCTATTTGAATTGTTTCCTAGCAGATAGAAAGAAGTTAGAGAACAATTTGTTTATATTAGAGCACAGAATAGTCTTATCAGTTGGAAGGAAAACAAAATAACCTCAAGATATTCTTAGCCCTCATGTTCTACCAAAATTCAGAGGAAAATTGAGTGTGAAAGAAATCGTTGTTACCAGTAAAACTAAAGGATGTAATACCAGTTCGTGTCAGAATGCTCTTATTTATTTTGTAAGGGAGAAGAAGGTTATAAATATAGTATGTTTCAAATATAGCAGATCTGATGCCTACTGTTAGTTAACGGCTGCACTGCACCATGTTAACAGCACAAAAGCCCTAAGGTCTCTGAACAGATTGTTTCCGCAATTTGTATCTGTGTACTAAGTTAGCCATAAAAATATATATGGGTCCATTTCCTAAGACTGCCTCACAGATATGTTGTGAGAAAAAAAATGAAATAATTAATCATTATTTTAGGAGTGAAATGTGAAATAACAGCTATTGTACACTGTCTAAAAATAATAATAGACACAGAAAAATGCTGGATATTGATCTTAAGAGCTTGAAAAAAATTTTTTTGTTATACTCTTCTATTCCCACTGTGGTTACCTTCTAATTTGTGTTAATAGGAAAGCTTTGAAGCTGTCTGTATGTATAACTGTTGAAGTTAATGAGTTGCCCCTTTTACTACTATAATCTAAATAACCAACATCCTTATGTAGACAGCCATTTCCATTAAACTACAGTGACCTTAGTCAAATTATCATATTGATTATGAGTATCACATTGTGACACTTGAACAGGGCTTTATCCAAAAGTGTCTCTGCGTTTTACAGCTTTGTCTACATATAATTCAGCCACCATGGTACCATTGGTTTGATTGAGACAGACAGCTTTGTAACCGTTGATCAGTAAGATTCTTATTTATAAAGGTAATTCAAGAAAAAGCCAAGTGGTGACATCGGCAACATGGTAAAATGGGCAGCCCAAGCCCCTCTTTCCTCCTAAGGGGTATTGACTCAGCAACCAGCCCCGTCAGAGCCAACTAGGAAAACCTGTGACACCCTCTCAACATAATTTCTTCTCCCGGTACAGTCCCAGTCACCTGGGATGCAACTTAGTCTGCTTATGCCATGCTACTACAGCGTGGTACCATAGACTGGGGAATTTTTAAACATCAGAAGTTTGTTTCTCAGAGTTCTACTGCCTGTGATGTCCAAGATAAAGATTCCACATGTTTCAGAGTGTAATGAAGACCTATTCCTCAGAGACAGTCATGTCCCATCATCCTCACATGACATAAGGAATGGAAGGACAGTAAAGTGCTCTCTATGTTCTCAAGCACTTTGATAAGAATGTTAATCCCACTCATCAGGAAGGGCCTCATGACCTTATCACCTCCCAGAGGCCACACCTCTTAACACTGTCCAGATGAATTTTTTCAACTTGGATTTTGCAGGAGACATCATCATTTAGGGCAAAACTCTGAACTCCTAGCATCTCCTTGCTAAAGAATGGATAATACATCCAATGTTTGGCTTCTAAGCAAAGTAGATCAAGGAACTGATGTTTTTATCACTTTTCTCAGAGCACTGACAGGACCTGGGATATGCTAGATAACTGAGGAAACTAAGAATAGAAGAGCTAGACAATACACTGCTGCTCCAGAGAACGAGTGGTATGACAGGCCAGTACAGGAGTTCACTTATCGATGTACTCTTTGGAGGGGAAAAAAAGTGAAGCCTCACTGTAGCCTTTCAGGGAACTACCTGAGAGGTTGTGCCTGATGTGACCAACTGGGGAGTGAACCAGTGCATGGTAGATCTGTCTGTGCGTTAAGCTCTGCTTTTCAAGCAATTCGATTTTTAAAACTACATGTAACTATAATTTTTATAAAAGCCCTATGGTGACTACATAGGAAATACCTATGGAAGATGCAAATAAAATCAGAAAAGACCCAAAAAAAAAAAATTTAATGAGACAGCAGTGGTAATTCCTTTCCTAATATTTGTTCTAAATATAAATAGACTAAGCTACTCAAACAAAAGATGCAAAGTGACTTGAGTATTAACAGGAAGATTCAGGGGCAGGCATTGTTGCTCAGCATAATATGCCAACTGCTTGAATCTTGTCATCCCATATCAAAATCCTGGTTAATGTCTTGGCTACTCTGCTTTAGATCAAGATTCCAGCTGATGCACTCAGGAAGGTGACAGACTGTGGCCCAGTTACTTTGGCTCCTGCATGGGCGACCTGGATACAGTTCCTGGCTCCTGGCTTCCTCTAGACCCAGTCATAGTTGTTGTGGATACTTAGGGACTGAGCTAGCTGATATATCTCTCCTCTCTCTCTCTCTCTCTCTCTCTCTCTCTCTCTCTCTCTCTCTCTCTTTCTCTCTCTCCATTACCTTGCCTCCCACCCTCTGAGTGTACATGTATGCATGATTCTACCTTTTAAATTAAGTGGTTTATTTATTTATTTATTTATTTAAGCCACAGAGCTATACAGGGAGGAGGAGGAGGAGAGATCTTCCATCAGTCCCAGATGACTGCAACACCCAAAGCTGGACCAGGTTGTTGCCAGGAGCCCCTTCCAGTTCTCCCACATGGGGAACAGGGACACACACATTTGGGCCATCTGCACTGCTTTTCCCAAGGCATCAGCAGGATGCTGGATAAGACATGGAACAGCTGGGATATGAACCAGCAAACATATGGGATGGCAGCATCACAGGTGACAGCTTCACTGTCTACATCACAGTGCTGGTCCCAACAAGTTTTTAAAGCATTTTCCAATATATACTGTTGGTAAACAGATTCACTAGATTTAAGGGCACACGTAAGCTCAAAGGAAAGGGGTGGGGAAAAAAAAGATATTCCATGTAAGTGAAAACTAGAAAAAATAGAAGTAATCATGCTCAGACAAAATTTTGTCAAAAACTGGCATGAGTGACAAAGAACATTACATGAGGACAAAAGTAGTTCACCAGAAAGACATACAGTTATGTATGCACCAACATCAGAATACCCCAAATATACAAAGCCAACGTTGACAGAATTGAAGGGAGAAATAGACAACAACATATAATAGTAGGAGATTCCAGTGCCAACTTTCAATAATAGATAGAACATTCAGATTAAATATCAGTAAGCAAATAGTATAGTCCCCCTCCCAGAGACCAAATGGGCCACAAGCTTACAGAATGTTGTACTCAGTAGCAGCAAATCAAACGTTCTTCTCAAGTGCTTCTAGAGCATTCCCTATGCTATATCCTATGGTAAGTCACACAATTGTCCTTAAAAATTTAAGTAGACTGAAACTATACAACATAACTTTTCTAATTTCAGTGGAATGATACTATGATTCTAAGAAGGAAAACTCATAAATGAATGGAAATCAAGTAACCAGATCAAAGAAAAATTCCAAAGATAATTAGAAAATATACCAAACTTAGGAGCTATAGCAAAATCAGTACAAAGAAGAAAGTTTATAACTATGAACATCTACATTGGAAAAATATGTCTCTTTTAAGCAACCTAATACTACATCTCAAAGAAATAGAAAAAGAATAAATTAAACCAATGTTATTGGAAGAAAACAAATAATGTATACTAGAATAGATATGAAGCAAAGAAAGCATAGGAAAAAAAGTTAACAAAGCCAAAAGTTGGCTTCTTGAAAGCATCAGCAAATAACTAATGTTGAGCAAGGCTACAGAAAGGAAAAAGAGGCAAATAGAAATGAAAGAGGAGACAATACAGCTGATGCTACTAAAATGAAGATTAAAAGAGGCTACAGTGAATAATTCTAAGCCAATAAACTGAGTAACCAAGAAGTTGGTAAATTCCTTAAAACATTTAACCTACCAAGATTGAATCAAAAGAATTTTTAAATCTGAATAGAACTACTTGTGAGTAAGAAGACTGAACCAGTGATCAAAAACTTCCAACAAAGAAATCCCAGGACCAGATGGCTTTTCTAGTGAATTGTACCAAACATTTTAAAAAGAATTAATGCCAGTTCTTCTCAAACTCTTCCAAAAATTGAAGAGGAGGGAACACGTCCAAATTCATATTATGAAGCCAATAATAACCCGATACTACAGCCAGGAAAAAAAAAAAAAACACCACAAGGAAAGAAAACTACACGCCACTGTGTCAGGGGAAATAAATGCAAAAATCCCTAAACTGAACAAAACTAACAAAAAAATTAAACAGGACAATAAAAGGGTCATGCACCGTAATCAAAAGGGATTTATTCCTTGGATGCAAGGAAGATTCAATGTATAGAAATAATAAAGGTAGTACACTAACAGAATAAAAGATAAAGCTAAGAATTTTCTTAATAGATTCCAAAAAAATGTTTGACAAAATGTAATATCACTTTTTGAGGAAAAACAGTCACCAACCTGGGAATAATAAGAAAATTGGTCAGATAAATAAAACCATATCT
This sequence comes from Ochotona princeps, assembly GCF_030435755.1. Taxonomy (NCBI): domain Eukaryota; kingdom Metazoa; phylum Chordata; class Mammalia; order Lagomorpha; family Ochotonidae; genus Ochotona; species Ochotona princeps. Next base: position 28,195,476 of record NC_080835.1, on the reverse strand, counting down.
GAAAATCCCATAGTGAACATATTACATAGTGGAAAAAAAAAAACCTGGGAGCCTTTCATTTAAGATCAGGAACAAAGTAAGGTTGCCCACTCTTGCTACTTCTATTCAATAAGGTACTAGAATCCTTACCCAGAGCAGCTAAGGAAGCAAAAACAGTGAAACTCATCCAAATCAGAAATGTAGAGTTAAAATTCTCTCTCTGTGAGATAACATGATCTTATCTGTACAACACTCTAAAGATTCCACCAAAAAAAAAAAAAAGCAAACCCTGTTAGAACTAGTACACAAAATCAGCAATTTCAAAGCATACGATTAGTTATGGAAACCAATATTGTGGTGCAGCACATTAAGCTATCACTTTCATTGCCATCATCCAATGTCATGGTACTGGTTCAGGTCCCAGCCACTATACTTATGATCCAGCTTCCTGCTTACACACCTGGAAAGGCAGGAGATAATGGCCAAATAGCTGGGCCTCTACCATCTTCATCAGAGACCAGTATGGAGTTCCTGGCTTCTGCCTTGACCTGTCTCAGACCTGGCTACTCTGGTCACTTGGAAGTGAACCAATAGATGAAAGAGTCTTCACACACTTTGTGGTTTTTTTTATGTCATTCTGCCTTTCAAATACATATTTTTAAAACGTTATTTTTCAGTGCACCATCACCAAGCAATCAAAAGAAAATTAAGAAAACAATTTCACATCCAAGGTGTCAAAATGAATAAAATACTTAATAATGAGTTAAACCTAAGTGAAAAAACACACACTGAAAGCTATAAAAACATTGCTGCAAGTAATTAAAGTGGATGAAAATGAGTGGGGAGAAAAAGCTCATGCTCACAGATTTGGAGTTAATTTTTGTATGTTGATTTCTTTTCATTTGTTTGACAGGAAGTGCTACAGAAAGAAAAAGACATAGCTCCCACCCCTTGGTTCACTCCACAAAAACCCAGAAAGCAGAAGCCTGGAGCTTTATCTAGGTCTGCCACTTGCATGGCAGAGGCCCAAGCATCCTAGCCATAATGTGCTGCAGAAAGGTGGTTCAGAACTGGAACACTCAGAATTAGAACGGGTGTTCTGATATGAGATTCAGGTGTTCTGATATGAGAAAAATGATAGCTCAATGCACTACACCACCATGCTTGCCCAATAGCTTAGAAATATCCATACTACTCAAAACGATCTATAGATTCAATGCAATTCCTATCAAAGTCCGCATGACAATTTTGACATAAATAAAACAAAAAATCATAACTTTGGTCTGTAATTACAAAGGACTCCCTCCCAGCCAAATAGTGAAAACAATCCTGGGAAAGAAAAAGCTAGAGACCCTACATTTCCTGGTGCCAAATATATTATAAAACTACAGTAATCAAAACTTAATGGCAGAAGCATAAAAACATACAAATTGACCAATGAAGCAAGATACAGCATGTGACTATATATCTATTGACCTATTCATGTATGTATCTATCTGTATATCTATGTTCAGCTGATCTTTGGCAAAGTTGCTAAGAGCATATAATGAGGAAAAATAGTCTTGCAAACAAATGGTGTTTGGAAAACTGGCTACACACATGCAAAAGAATGAAATTGAATTCATATTTTACATTATACACAAAAATGGATTAAAAACCTAGTTATATGACCTGAGCCCATAAAACTGAAAGAAAACATAAGGGAAAATCTTTATGGCATTGGTCTTGGCATTGGTTTCTTGGAAATGAAACCAAAAGCACAGGCAACAAAAGCAAAGCTAGACAGATGGGATTCCATCAAATTGAAAAAGCTTCTGCACAACAAGGGAAACAATCAGGCAATTAAAAAGACAGCCTACAGATTGGCACAAAATATTTGCAAACAGTCTGTCTGATAAAGCATTAATATCAGAATATACAGAAATTGTCTAAATTTGACAGCAAAAAGATAAACAGACCAAGGACATCAGTTTATATAGGCATCTTGCTATACCACATGATGCACAAAGACATCAGAGATGTGAGATATCAAAAGCACAATGAGGTATTGCTTCACATGTGTTAGGATGGTCGGTATTTTTAAAAATAGAAAATAAGAAGCATTGGTGAGGATAAAAATAAACTAACTCTTGTGGACTAGTGGTGGGAACGTAAAATGTGCAATCACTGTGGAAAATAGTATGGAGGTGGTCCCAGGGGTTAAAATGAGGAGCAGGGATTTGGTGCAGCAGTCAAGGTGCCACATGGGATGCTTGCATCCCAAATCAGAGTTTGTGGGTTCCAGTCCCACTCTGCTTCCTATTCCAACTTCCTGATTAATGTGTCCCCAGGTACGCAGAGGATGATGGTCTAAGTGCTGTCATCCCTGCCACCATGTAGGAAGCCTGGATTGAGTTCCTGGCTCCTACCTCTGGACTGGCACAACTGCAGCTAACATCTAAAGAGTGAACCAGCAGAGGAGATAACTTCTCCTTCTCCCTTTGCCTTTCAAATAAATAAAATGTTGATTGAGAATATAGAGTGTTTGCATAGCTGGGACTGTATTAAGCCTTAAAAAAGAAGAAAGTGTTAGTATATGATGCAGCGATAAAACTAGAAGGTGTTATGGTGAATGAAATAACCCAGATACAGAAAGACAAATACTTCACAACCCCACTTGTTCTAAGTATTGAAAATAGTCAACAGCAGAAAGCAGGAAGGCACTTGCCCAGGATTGGGTGGGAATAGGGAAGTAAGAAGTTGCTTCTCAATGAGGAAAAAAGTTTCAGTTATGTGAAATGAAAAAGTTCTATAGAACAATGTGCACCGTTGTACCCAGAATTAACAACACTGTAGAGAGTTAGATCTCATGTTATTTGCTTTTTACCTCCATTATTTTTAAGTCTACTTGTTGTAATCCTACACAGCAGGGTTTTTACCCAAATGGGAAACATTAAGGTGAAACATGTTTGTATTTTAAAAGACAATATCAATAAAAATATAGTAAGACAAAATTCTCAAACTCTTACAGTTTCTGGGGGAAAAAACACATGTTTACTGTGTTGAAATGCAGAAAGTCTGCATATGAGTTTCATCTTCAAAGGAATTAAATTGATGTTTATTATATATATATCAGAATTTTTTATTTTCTGTGGATCTTTCTGTATAGCACTTTACTTGTGATTTGTTCTATTTTGGAGCTATTTAGAGTATTATTTTTCTATGATAAATGCATTATAGAATTTGTTTTCTCAACATACACAGTACATTTACCATACTTCTTTCAGTCTTTCTTACTGGTATCTAAGATGATTGATAGATAGACTCAAGTATTATTTATATTTAATGACTTTTAGAAATAATAGTTCATTGTACATAATCCCTTTTTAAATTTCATGCTATGTTCCCATTAATTTAAGATCATGAAACATATATTAAAGTTTAAAAACCAAGTTAAAATCATAGTAACCTTCAAAAACCATGTTTACCTGCAGGTATGTTGTATTTACTGCTTACCAAACTTCCTCCTCAATATACACAAAACAAGCACATGCTTGCCAGACTTCAAGCACATCCATAATTTGCAGGATTAGTGTTAATCTTACCATTTATTTGATATGTACAGAATATATTTATGTGAATATTTACCACAGCGTTCCAATTTGTTCACTCATTCCTACTGCCAATTCTGTAAATGGAAACTGAAAAATTTTTTTTCTTTCCAAACCTATAGAAATACTTTGACAGTTTAAAACAGCCACCACGATTGCCAAGAGAAGATTTAAGAAGGCCAGTATCATAGCCAGAGATTATACAATTGGGAGAACAAAAAAAAAGATGTAGCAATAATGCTAAAAGTTGTTCTGAATTATCTGATTTGGCTCTCTAGCCTAAAGTTCACCTGATAATCTCCCAGAGCTGTAATTTATTTTGACTGTGAGATCTTAATGTGTTGCTGGGGAAAAAGGTCTTTCTTCCCGTCTTGAGTTTCTCAGTACCATGTACCATTAAACTAACTGGCACAACGTAGTCCCAGAGGACAGATTTTGTTTGGCATTCTAAGGAATTTTGATGTACTTAAGAAGGTGAGAAGTACACACTGGCATCATTTAAACAACATAAGTCTACACGCAATTGACTTTTACATGCCAAAGATGTGAAATGTGCCAACTGTTTAATAGTACACAATAACTGTTTGACTACATAAGTTGATTTCAGCAAAAGCAGTTTGATGTGTTTTTTTTCTCCTGAATCATTTATATGTAATTATGTCTTATGGTTTCTTAGTAACAGAGGCAGGTTGGCCATATTTTTGCGTGAGCAGATATGAATAACATGGAAATGTTAGTCATACTAATGTTACATAGACAACAATAATGTTCCTTTATTTTCAGTTGCCTCTCCAACAGCTTCAACAGTTTCCACACTGCCAATAAAATGTGAAATAGGAAGGTAGAGTTTGAGATTGATGATTGTAGTCAGTTTATACATTCTGTTCTATTTTTGGATTTGTAAATATGTGTGCTTTTCATTTTAGCCAGCTACCACTGGTGTTTGAATATATATGACTTTCCTATGCCAGCTTTGGTTGGAACCACGAATGCACATGTGCGCACACACACACACGGAGGATATTCAATAAGTTTCTATAAAATAAGTATTTTTGCTTTCAAATTTTTTGGATCAAAATAATCTTCATTTACATAAGGGTATTTTGAAATACCCTTACTTAGGAGGACAAAAAAAAACAGAGTAGTATAGCATAGAGAACTATAGCATAGAGAACTATGCTATACTAGTTTTTCCACAGAAAGTGGAAGCTTTAGAAAGGGTTAGGAACAGTAAGCTAAGAACTTCATGAAAGTTGCATAAGAACACTTTAAAGGATGATCCCATTGTAGGGAAAGCAAGTGGAATCAAGCAACAGACCCAGAAACTGTGGGAAAGTGAAAGAGAGGCAACAAGATTTAAGTTACTTTTAAAGACATTTTAGAAAGGTGATTTTCTTTCTTACCAAATGGAAGGGAAAGGACTAGATCAATTTTTCCAAATGTGCAGAATGTGAATATGAATATTCATTTCATTGCTTACATGAAATTAAGTGTTGAGATCCTGGGGTCACTCCAAAGGGATGAGCAGCCACTCTCCAAACAGCTGAAACTGAGGTGTGCAAAGAGGATGATGGAGCCAGAATGTGATCATTCTGGAAAGATAAGACATCAGTTTCAAGTCTCCACGGACAGAGAAGAGCAGCCGTGATTTTGGATCTGATCCCAAATAGCATGCACTGACGCGCTAGATTCAGCTGTTCCTTTTCTAGTGTGCTCCACAACATGTGGCAACAAAACTCACTCACTCAACAAACGGCTAATGAGTTTGGCAAGCAACCTAGGAGGCAAGTAACGGAGAGTAAGGTTCCAAGATCAGTTAGTCTCAAGTCATGAACATCTTTTTAATGTTTAGTACCAAACAACTTTTCTTTTTTTTTTTTTGAAGATTTTCTTTTTTTTATTACAAAGTCAGATATACAGAGAGGAGACACAGAGAGGAAGATCTTCCGTCCGATGATTCACTCCCCAAGTGAGCTGCAAAGGGCCGGGGCGCGCCGATCCGAAGCCGGGAACCAGGAACCTCTTCCCGGTCTCCCACACGGGTGCAGGGTCCCAGTGCATTGGGCCGTCCTCAACTGCTTTCCCAGGCCACAAGCAGGGAGCTGGATGGGAAGTGGAGCAGCTGGGATTAGAACCGGCGCCCATATGGGGTCCCAGGGCGTTCAAGGCGAGGACTTTAGCCGCTAGGCCACGCCGCCAGGCCCCCAAACAATTTTTCTATATGACAAAACATAGCAAGCATTAAAATGGTACTTAAAATTGTATTTTGACCATATCCATAAAAGAGCCATTCTAATAAAACGCAAGACAGAATATTTTATGATTGTATTTTGCAAGTCCTTTTTGAGATACGCAGCTGATGATTATTTTAGATACCTTCCAATTCTTTTCTTTTGCTGCATCAAGCAGATTCTCTAGGTGTATTCCCTCACAGTAGTGGCTATTACTTTCATTTCTTCCTCTTAAACATCTAAATAGGCTTCCCTATTGGAAAATAAACCAAGATCTTACAACAGAGATTCCAGGCTGATGTACACTTTAGTGAACACTGACTATGAATATTATTGGCATCTCTTTAAAAAAATTTTTTTGCATCACAGAGTATCTCATCTACTCTCAATGAGCTGACTGTACAGTGAGACCGAAAAGGCTAACAGAGGGCCCGGCGCAATAGCGTAGTAAAGTCCTCACCTTGTATGCACTGGGATCCCATATGGGCACCGGTTCTAATACCGCTTCCCATCCAGCTCCCTGCTTGTGGCCTGGGAAAGCAGTCAAGGACGGCCCAAAGCCTTGGGACCCTGCACTTGTGTGGGAGACCCGGAAGAAACTCCTGGCTCCTGGCCTTGGATCAGCACAGCCCCAGCTGTTGCGCTCACATGGGGAGTGAATCATCGGACGGCAGATCTTCCTCTCTGTCTCTCCTCCTCTCTGCCTTTCCAATAAAAATAAAGAAGTCTTTTTTAAAAAGGCTAACAGATACAAGCCAATCCCATATAATGCAGTAAAAACTTGTACAAAGTAATCTGTTTCTACTTACAAGGAAAAATCACTTGGTTCTAGAAGAGGGAGATGCTAGAACTTGGCCCCATTTTGAAGTATAGTACAATTAGGATAATTAGTATAAAACCATTGAAAGAGAAAGATCTTCCTGAGAGACAAAAGCCTAAGGAAAAGCAAAGAAGTGTGGCTGCTAGTCACACAGTTTGCAGGAATCTGGAAAGTGGCCTGTTTATATTGGGGAAAATGTGGAATGCCCTGAAAACCACAGAGGATATAGAGAACCATTGTGGATTGCTGGCAATATGCTAAAAGCAGCATTTAATAAATATGCTTTGGAAAAGCATGTAAGATCTCTTAGTGGGGGCAGAATAGAGGTCAGGGTTGTAGTTATTTTAAGTGTGAGATTATGGAAGCCTTAAAAACTAACCGAAGTGAAGAAGGAGACAGGTAAAAGTTTCTCTCAATAAAAAAATCAGCAAAAGTTAGACACAGATTATAGATAACAAAGAAAACTATTAAAGCTGCCACTATTGCAGTGGGTATTTGGCCTAGCAGTTAAGAGGCTGATTAGAATGTCCACATTCTGCATCCAGGTGCCTGGTTTGATCTGTAGCTCTGGCTCCTGACTCCTGCTACTGCAGACCTGGGAGACAATAGTCATGGCATGTTCCTGCCACCCGTGTGAGAGATCTGGATTGAGTCCCTGGCTATCTTGCTATAACACACTCTCTCTCTCATCCTCTCTCCAAAAAAAAAAAAAACACCTTTTTTTTAGTGCATCATTATATATGATCCTGGAGAAAACCAAGATGAATCATAAATACAGTGAGCTCAGAGTGGGCGTGAAACTGAAACATTGGCTTTGCTAGAAGGTATTTTCCCAGCTACTTGGATCTGAATCCTTTAAACATATCCACACCACGACTCATATTATTCCAAATTACTTCCTCTGTCTGTGATTTCTAATTCTTAAAAAAATTATCTTAAATAAAGAATTAACTAGAAAGTAAAACTCGGTCAATGTTTTTATTGAACATGGTCATAGTCATTGAAGCTGTTTTATTCCCTGTCACCTTCTCTGAGCCTTTATGACTTCGATAATGTGGATGGAAAAACTTCCTGGAAGCAGATTGCTTGGCTGGTCCTCGCTCTTCCAGCTTTGTTGCTGGCAGAATAAACTCCCAGGAGGGAGTGCTTTGGTGATGAAAGCCTGGATGTGAGCAGCAGGGACTATCGAGGGTTGCTGTTCGCTGCTTCTAGACTCTAGAGAAACTTCTTGAGGATTTTTAGAACAGTGAAACTTCCAAGGAAAATCTTTTTAGTAGTTGGATAACTCCCTAAAAGCATTTCTTTGCTGCCTGTCACAGTGGTCTCTCCCTTGGGCTACTGGGGATGCAGTGAAAGGTTTCCCAGACTCCTTGATTATCTTGCCAGAGGTACAACCTGACCCAGATGGATGTGACATGTTGCCCTTGTCCCGTTGCACAGTTCACTTCTATGGAGGTTTCCTCCACTAAAAGTGGTGTGGTTTGGGTTGCATGTGTTTTTTGAATTTTCTGCTTTCTCTCCAATTCCTCAGAGTCCTGGGAGAGTAACAAATGTGCAATTTCAGATTTATCTTCCCACTGTTGTTATCTTCCTGATACCATGTTTTATACAGGACTCATATAAATGTCCTTTGGTGATGAAGTCCACGTTTTTGCACTGTTATTGCTGATTTTCCTAACTGTTTCAGTTTCGTGCCCATTCTCAGCTCACTGTGTTTGAGTCATCTTTGCTTTTTCCAGTCTTTGGACATATCATGCATTTAACCAAAGTATGCTGATGAATATGCTTTTTATTTTATTAAGATTTTTTTTATTTGAAAGGCAGATTTACCGAGAGAAAAACAGACACAGAGAGACAGAAATCCTCCATCTGCTGGTCCACTCCCCAGATAGCCACAATGGGCAGAACTGAGCCGATCCAATGATGCCAGCAGCCAGGAGCTTTTATTGGGTGGCCCAAACACTTTAGGCCATTCTCCACTGTGTTCCAGGCCACAAGCAGAGACGTGAATCAGAAATAAAACAGCTGAGACTTGAACCAATGTGCAATACAGGATGCCAGTGTTAAAGGTAGAACCTTAGCCTGCTACGGCATGGCACTGGCCTCAGAATATATTTTTTGTTAAAGAATTCCAGGGAGATTCTTCAGCCTCTAATATATAATAGCTTATTATTACCATCTTTACATATGAACCATATATGTGTATCAAGGCAATAAGAATCCGGGAAAATATCAGAGAAAAAGTATCAGAGAACACTTTTCTCTGATATTTGAAAGGCAGAGACAGGACGAGAAAGACACTGGCTCCTTCCACAAATGGCCACAATAGCCATAGCTGGGCTGCCCAAAGGCAGGAGCCGATAACTGCATCTAAGTCTCTTCAGTGGTGACAGAGGCACGTGTGGAGGGCATCATCTGCTGCCTCCAAGGATGCATCAGAAGGAAGCTGGGTCAGGAACAGAGTACCTGAGACTCAAACCATGCTCTGCAATATGGGATGTCTGCATCTAGTGAAGTAGCTTAGCATGGTATGCCACAGTGCGCACCCTTGACCTTTCATAAGCCGGAGGAATGCACATACTCTGAATCATGCCTCAGCTAACAGTAATATATGTATCTTAAATGATCACTTTCTGATGATCTTCTGGTAGAAATTGGCTTTGCAGGGACTGGTGTGGTAGTGTAGCAGGCTAATTCTCCTCCTGTGGCACCAGCATCTCATTGGGGGTGCTAAAGAAAAGAAGCAAAAAAGCTAAGAAGGAAGGAAGGAACTCTGAATATTGGGTAATGATTTGTCAGTGTAGGACCATCAGTTGTAATAAATATACATTCTGATGGGACATTTTAAAAATTGGGGAAGTAATATGTAGAGATAAAAGGTATATAGGAAATCCTGTACCTTCTGCTCAGTTTGCTGTGAACCACTCTCAAAAATAGTCTCAGAAAAGAAAAGAAAAAGGAAAAGAAGAGAAGAAAAAAGAAAAGAAAAGAAAACTCAGGTTGTAAGCATGGCAATTAGGACACCTGCATCACATACAGGAGTACCTGGGTTTAAGTTTTAGCTCTACTCTCCACTGCAGCTTCTTGCTAATGTGCACTCTGGGAGACAAGTGATGGCTCACACATTTGGGTAAATGCCACCCACATAGGACACGCAGACTGAGTTCTGGTTTTGGTCTGGTTCAACCTAGCTGATTGCACAATTTGGATGTGACCAATAGGTAGATTTCTTTCTCTCCCTCCCTCCATTTCTCCCTTTCTCCTTTTTCTCCCACTCAAGCAAATAAGCAAAGAAATATTCCTGTCATCTCCTATACATCAAACTGGTAAATTTTATAATCTGCTAGCCAAGGAAGTTGGCAAAAAGGTAGAGAATGGGAACTTAATACAGTACTAATGGGAATAGGACTTGCTACAACTACTTCTGCGAACAAGTCAGCAGTAACTTGTAGCATTGGTGCTGTGCATATCTTTCAACCTAAAAATTCCACCGAAGATATGTGCTATAAGAAATGTTTCAGGACCCAGCATGGTAGCCTAGTGGCTAAAGTCCTCTCCTTGTACATGCTGAATCTCACATGGGCAACAGTTCTAATCCTGGTGGCCCCACTTCCCATCCAGCTCCCTGCCTGTGGTCTGACAAAGCGGTCTAGGATGGCCCAAAGACTTGGGACTCCACATTCATGTGGGAGACCCATTAGCTCCTGGCTCTGGCCATTGTGGCTACCTGGGGAGTGAACAAGCGATTAAACAGATCTTCCTCTCTATCTCTCCTTTTGTCTGTGTATCTGCCTTTTCAATAAAATAAATAAATAAATCTTTAAAAAAAGAACATGCCCAAGGAAAAACTATGAAAATGTTGTATGTGAGATTAAGTGTAGGACAGAAAATTCTATCAACAAAAGGACAGGAAAGTTAATTTTCTATGTTCACACAAACACTACTATAGAGCAGATTAAAATAAAGTAAGCTAAAGCTACAAGCATCAAGATGGATAATTTTCCCCATCATAGTTTTATGGAAATAAAGCAAGTTATTAAGCTATGTGAGCATTATAATTCTTATTATAAAACCTTTAAACAGGTTTTTAAATACATCATAATTTACATAGGTATACAGCTCTCTCGTCCCTGGGGGCTATATTCCAAGACTCTTAGTACATGTCTGAAGCCTTGGATAGTATCAAACCCTATAACTGAATGCCTTTCTTAACTAAACACTTTTTAAGTTTTATTTTATAGTGTTTTTGATGTTGTTAACATAGTTGAAAGGGATGCATGCCCATGTACGTCTCCAGTTAGACTCAGGAAGATCCAGATATGGAGGAAGGTGGGTAGGACAGATGTTTCAGTGCTTGTATCTGCAGTTGAGGAAGAAAAGGAGCCTCTCCTTGCTGTCAGATTACATCAGCATCTGGGTAGGGCACCATCCTTTGATACGCCTTTGACACCCCGATGTGGGGGAGAATGTTCTAAGAGTGTTCCTTGAGGGTTTTTGATAGTTCTGAGAGTCATTGGCTTCATTGCACCCAGGTTGAAAAAATCTTTCCAAGACCTAAGGGATGACCATACCCAACTTAGTACATCCCCAGGCCCAGGAACATGTTGCAAAGCCTGGCCAGGACAGTGGTCCAACACTCTGCTTTCCATCTTTTGATGAGGCACTGATGTCCACACCTGGTCTAGATGAGCTGGCTGTCATGTCCCCCATTTGTGCTTGTGGCACCTGCACGGACATAAGCAGCTGAAGAGTCCCAGATCCGAGACATGCACTCTAAGGTCATACCACATATCTTGTGATTTTTCCCTGTGGCTGCAATTTGAGTCCAGTGATCTAGTTGGGAAGTATATCAAGAAACCTTGCCTGGGGTGACTTCAGACTTGACTCATGTGGGCACCAGCCAATACAGGGTCACGTTTAGTCTGTCACCTGCACTGCTAGCCCAGCACACATGCTGGTGGGTGCAGTTGCCTTGTCAACTCTGTCCCCAGCCCCATCTTTTGTGCGAACTGATGAGCGCTGCAGCCTTGCTTAGCCCAACCAACCAATGCCGAGTCTTTACATACGCCAGCAGTTACTGTAGCCTAGTTAGGAAAACCCCCCAATAACTTCCACCAGGCCCTCCTCCCTGTGTGTGTGTGTGTGTGTGTGTGTGTGTGTGTGTGTGTGTGTGTGTTGGCCTGTATTGCAGCCTAACTCAGTCAGTCCTTCATCCTATCTGGCTCTGTGCACACAATGAGTGTTGCAGCTTAGCCTAACTCACCCCCAGATCTGTCACACGTATGCCGACAGGTGTTTCCACCTTGACCAGCCTGGCCCACCTCAAGGCCTAGTTTTCATGCTCACCAGTGGGAGCTGCAGCAAAGCAGTCCACAGTTCCCCTACCAGACCAGCTCCCAGCTCTGGATCTTGCACCTGCCAGATCTGTGGGCCAGCCCTACTTTTCATAAAAACATTTCTGAACTACTCTGATAGTAGATACTCAAAAGTGTTTGTTGAGAAAAGAAGTGACAGAGGTGTGGGGCAGGGATACAGAGAAAAGAGGAGAGGGAGACCATAAAGTTGTGGAAATATTAAGTGAATCAATTCTTTCCTAACTTTTCTCCTTTTGTACTTCTGTAGTTTCAAACTCCTGCAAATGCAAGGTGCTCAAAAAGTTTATGAAAAACTAGGTGTGGGTCTCAAAAAACTTTGTGCCAAAATAAATGTCTTTTCATTCTATTTGTCTACAAACCCTTTGAAGAACTCTCAGTTTATATAATGTATTTTACCTGATTCTGTGCTCACCCTCTGACATAGATGAAATATAAGCATACACCGGGGAACAGTAAAAAGTTATCCAGTGTGACATAAATCGTTATTGATAAAGATGGCATGGTAATGATTAAATTGTGAAATACTTCATTTGTACCTGTCAGAGAATATCCATCTTTTAAGTTAAAAATTTCAGTTGTTTGGAGGGGGAAAAAAAAGTTCTAAAGAGATGTAGAACTATCACCTAAAAATGTACTTAAGACAATGGGTGCCATCTTAAGAAATGCAAACAAGTATAACTCTTCCCTCCCCATATTTAATTTGGCTCCTCTCGGTAATTATTGAGCAATTTACTCGGTATTTATTTGCTATACTCAAGATATGGAAAGTCTAGGAAGGGGTTAAATAAATTAGTTCCTAGATTTTGGTTCAAACCTAGAGAAAACAAAGGCCTGAGACAAAGTAGTGGGAAGTATGTAGCTGAAGCAGGAAGATCTTGGCTACATTTTTTACCTTACTGAATTCTTTCCAAGTCAGACCACAGAAGTGTTAACATCTACCACGTCAAGCCTGATATTTTTAGTAACAGTAGCACAGAAAAGCAGCCTGCTGCTTGAGAGCTGGCAGCTAAGCAGACTGTTCCTCTAACACACAGTATGTTCCGCAGCCTCGATGCCACTCAGCCTTCCACAAGCTTCTCGGCTCTCCTTGATTCCCCATGGAGGTGACTGGAACACTGGTGAATGAGCTCTTGGGGGTCATTCAGTATGGCTCTTCAGGGCTCCTTTTTTCAAGCTGAAAACACTCATGCATGTGCTTAAGTGCACACCACACATTGTCAGAGATGAAGTGCTTCCAAATGCCACTTGAATGTGATTAAAAGAATCCTGGGCTTGATAGGACTCATTCTACAAGGATACCTAGTTACTCCATTTAGTTCCAAGAAAAGCAAAAAGGAAACATATTGGTAAAAATAAATAAATACTGACTAGTTTGGAGATGACAATTTATTATGATTCTATGTAAGAGCATGTTGAACATACTGTTTTAAAGGGGAATGTCACAGCATTGCTTATTACAAATGAACGCTAGGAAAATATCTGTTGTTTCTTGCCTTTAGGTAGGAAATCAGTCGGCTTGACTTATTGCTCCTTCCGTCTAGACTTGTCTCTTCCCAATCATTATGCTTTCTTAAAGTACCCCAGGATAGCTAAACAATTGTATAGTTATATCATTGGTAATTATTTACTTCCAAGTCAAACCATAGTCAATATTATTTTATTGTGTAATTTTGAAAGTCTCCCACATCCATCTTAGTTACTTAACTCAGTTCTCACCTAATTTCAGAGAACACTACCAACACCATTTCATGGTCTAGTTTCCTGTCCCAAAGCAAATTCCTCAAGATTGTATTATAACATCCTAACCCCTAATTTAATTGATGGGTCATGTTAATGTATTCTCTATCATTCCAGCAATGAGATTAGTTTGAATTCAATAGTAGTGTAGTGAAGAATTTGATTGCATCAAGTAGACTGGCTTGTGAGAGTTTAAAATTATCTTAATCCAAGATTTTGTGGATGGTAATTACACAGTGGACTGGTTTTCCTATTGTTTTGAGGTACTGTAAAGTTCTAACAAGTAATTCTGTTGGAATTCCCTGCTTCAAAGTAATTGTTCCTATCCTGAATAAGTGGAGCATTTATAAGTAATAGTATCATTACCTTAGGGACATAAGGAAAATATGTCTTTAATATATATTTGAGCTGTGCTTTCATTTTATTGCTTATCGTATTGCTATTCTTGGAGAGGTAGTGAGACAGATAGACTGAGATCTTCCCTTTGTTGGTTGATTCCCTAGTTCCCTGCTGTAGCCAGGGCTGAGCCATGCCAAGGCCAGGAGCCAAAAACCCAATCTTGACCTCCCATGTGGGTAATATGGCCCCGAGTACTTGAGAACCATCATGTGCTGGCTTGCTAGAGTGAGCATTAGCAAGAGGCTGGATCAAAAGCCGTGCTGGGACTCAAATGAGGAACTCCAATACAGGATGCAAGCATCTCTAGTGGTGTCTTAATTGCTGTACCAAATGCTCATCCCTAACCTTTCATTTTATTTTAAAGAGTTTCATGATAAAACATACCTGAAATAAAAATTTTCTTTTTCCCAATTTCCCCAAAAGATAATTCCATGTCTTCTAAATCTCTGCACATTACAGAACAACTTGTTGCATCATTTAGACTTAGATTGCAGCACCAGCATCATTGTTTTCGTGCCACAATTCTATGGAGAGTTTCCTAATTGCCAGCTCAAAGAGTTTGTATTAAGCTGCTTCGGTGCTTGTATTAAGTCATCAGAGCTATTGATGAGCCTGACTGCCCCCCAGTTAAATGATATGTGCGATAATGTCCACCTTCCTTGAGACAGACTGTTTATCACTCAAAAAAATTGAATACCAACTTCTCCAGTGCTGGGAAGGAGAAGCCTGCACTCGTCATGTGGATGCTAGGAAAAATGAAATTTTCTCTAAACAATGTCTCATCTCTCTGACCTCCTCTTTCCAACTGGCACAACCTGGAAAATGCACTCATCACATTAAATGTAAGCTTGATAGTCTGAACCCAAAGAGGCTTATTCCTTTTTCCTATAAGTTCCATGATCTTTTTGGGATGCCTTTGTTCCTTGAAGAAAATTACTCTAAACTTCAGCTTAATAGGTTGGATTGTCTTGCTCCTCTTGTCTTATTTTTTACACTTTGTCAGGTCATTTTCCCTAAGTGCAGCTAACCCTCAGTTTAAGTAGGCTAAATATTTATTTAATATGAGCTTATAAAAACCTTAGGAGATATTTCTATTTCAAAGAGCCTTTTCATTTTTACACAAAATGTATTTATTCCATTCTAATATAATACGATTCCTATATCTCACTTCATAACAATTTAATTTAAGTAAAACTTTTCCAGGATAAAACTTCCTATAGCCCTCAGTACTAAGGAAACTGCCTTAGTGTAGACGATTCATAAAGAAAATTACCAAAAATTGTTAAGACTTATCTTTTAGCCTAATTACATGATAGCTATAAATAACAGAGCCCTGTCATGCTTATACCAGAATATTGTGCTACTGAATGAACAGATAAAAATGCTTTTTTAGCCCAAAAATGGCACATAATTCACCAGTATTTTCAAACAGGTTGGTTTAGGATTAAATCAGCTTAGTAGCTATACGTATTCAAAAATAGTGTACCATGTTTTTAGTAGTAGTTCATAAACCTTTAACTCTCTGAATAAACTCTACACTCTACCCTATGGCTATGTCAGGTATGAATTCTGTTGGAAATTTTGTCAAATTCAAAGGCCATTAATATTCTCTGTATTAAAATAAATTCATTATTCATTCATTGCTTTGTTTTTATAAAATAACCAAATCAAAATTAAACTTCGGTGTTTTACATTGGAGGAATGGAAATGGAAGGTATTGTGATTAATAAGCTTTCTCACTGGGATAAAATTTCAACCTGTTACATATACATCAGTAACTATATGAAGTCTCTGTGATTAGAGATGAATATTGATATAATCACAAAGAAATCTAGATTTTAAAATAAACGTTCTAATGAAATGAGAAATTAAG